>NC_046661.1:127243468-127263019 GCF_010883055.1 Belonocnema kinseyi
TCCTAAAATTTCTTTTGCTTCTTGATTTGTGTAAATTCCGTGATATCCATAAATACCGCGAATTTCGCGAATTCGGCAAAGTTCGAAGTATTCTAAAATAACATATTGAGTTGGAGAGTAATAATTACTAAACCTATCTGTTGTTTGCTGTGTAAGTATAAGTACTAAAACGAGGGAACACTCAAAAACTGGAGCGGTCGTTTTAGATGATCAATCCAAAAGAGTTTTTTTTTAATACATTATGCCAAATTTTTCTACGAAATCTACAAACAATTTCTTTCCCATGGCTTTTTGTTATGCTATTTTACAAAGTAAATAAATAAGATAAAAAAATATTTAAACAATCTTTTCAAAAATTCAAAATTTGTTTATTTTGCAAACACTACACTAAAATTTGTTACAAACTTTATAAACAATGCATTTTTGATAACTTAGCGCTTTGATACTCTTTTAATTGACAACACTTATTAATTACTTGAAAAATATTCATAAAACCAATTCAGATTTTAGTTATTTCTCAACGATTGGCCTGAAGTTTTCTTTAGGCAAACTAATAGTATTGTCTTTTTCATGAGTCTTTGTTATTAAACTTTCAAAACTGACAGGAATCATTAATTGTTTACCCAACTTTGATATAAGACAGAAGTACCATAGAAAAAAGATATTAGAAAAACATTTGTTCCTGATTTCATAAAACAAACCAAACATATTTCTTAAAGAATTATTCAAACTATAAATCTGTTTGTTAGAATAGTTTGAAAAATGTCCTATTACCCTATTACTAGTAGTTCTTAATGGGAACCTTTCAATTTTCCTGTCAGCTCTCTTCCACTGGCCAAACCTAATTCTCTTGTCAAGGCCTCTTTAATATGCCAAACCTAATCCTCCTGCCAGGTCTCTTCAACCTGCCACACCTAATTTTTCTTTCAAGTCTCATTATCCTGTCAAACCTGATTCTCCTGACAGATCTCTTCCACCTGCAAAACCTAATTTTCCTGTCAGGTCTCATGAACTTGTCAAACCTAATTCTCCTGCCAGATCTCTTCATCCTGCCAAACATCATTGTCCGGTCAGGTGTCCTTCTTCTACTGAGACCCTTCTCCGTGTCAGGTCCAGGTCTCCTTCTGGAAATCCAACTTTTTCCAAAATACTTGGATTTCAACTTGCAGATCTTGGATTTATTCGACTCATTTTGCAGAAGAATATGAACCTAGTATTCGGACTCCGAAGATACACTTTTTTCCCAATACTCAACTTCAATTTTTCACAAGCAGTGATATTATTGAACCCCTGCCAAATGGAGAACACATCGAATTATTTCCGGCCAATGGTGACGTCTTTACAATATTGCATAAGCATTGGATTCAAACAGTTTACGCGGACTATATATACCTTATAATATGAGGAGATTACGGGTGAGAATAAACATTACAAGCAGTATAGTTGAAAAATTAAACTCAAAAGATATTTCGGACACTCAATTAGGCGAAAACTACTCAATTCGAAAGTGTCTTAAAATAAGTCATAAGATCAATTGTTTGTCCTGAATTTTTAAGCGTAGCAATTGTTGATTCAAATAGTAGTCGGGGGCATAATCATGATTTTACAACTTGAATGATGTGCGGATGTAGGTCTCGCCTTCAAAATCCTCGCGGCTCTTAAAATCCAACATGGCGGTAACGGTGAAGTCCATTGGTCAGCGCAGTCATGATCTTCTAGCAGCCGATAAAGAAAGTCTAGTGAACGACGCGCCACCGCGCCAACTGTCATAGTGAAAGTGTTGGAGTGGGTGATCTTTAACGCGACCTTTACTAGGTAGCCTTCAGGTTTCTCAGGAAGTGCACTCTTTGGGCGCACCTGTAAAAGAGGCATGATTTACGAAAGTGAACTACAAAGGGCCATGTTATTTGAATGGGTGTGTGTGAAAAGCTTTAGCGCAAATATAAAGATTGTCAGGTTATGTTCGCATATAACAATATATAATGGAGAGGCAGCGAAAGAAAATTATTTTTGCTGGGATTGCAACCAATTATTGTCGCAAACGATAATGTTAACAAGAATCTTAGAAAGTGATGGAGAAGATAGTAATTATGAGTTGGATAGTGGCATTTGTGATGGAAATTTGAACGAAACTGCGAGGCCCAAAGGAAACGCTATCTAAATTAATAAGATTTACCATTATGGGATTTTGGTCTTCCACAAATCAAACGAGGTGTTTCCCGAGCGCGAATTATATATCAATATTATTCTTAGACTCTTCAAAATTTACTTATCCTTTTACTGTATGTTTGATAAAAGTTTCATTTCGGTATGCCCAATTTTCCAACTTTTCGCTTATTCCTCCCCCTAATTTCTGTGTGCCACTCACATTCACCTACCTCTTCTCGGTCGGGTGAAATAATCACCCATCGAGTGACCCTCACCCATCACTCTGGTAATTTCAGAATGGTTCACCTGTGTGGATCCGCCCCCTCATCTAGCGCCGCTAAACGGTTCCGTGTTTACGCGAGTATATTTGGCGAGAAACCTGAATGAACCCATATACTCTGTTCCCTGAGAGAAGAACCTCTAGGCGCACATATGGCCTGGCGTTTCTGGATGGAGGAATGTCCTTACCCGTTTTTTTCACACGCAGTTCATTAAGTTCTCTTCTCATTGGTCCCTTGTTCTTAATTTAATATTTATTTTTTTCGTTGAGTTTATTTCTAAAATAGTTCGAATGAATTTTACGAGATGTTAGCTATAGAAGAAAAGGACCTCACCGCGCGTAGGGCTCGAGTTACAGGGGTCTACGGTAGCCACTTGAGTTTTTGACTCAGTCGCTCTTTTTTGTAATGAAAAAGTTAAAAATTAATCATTAATAATGCAGCAATTCTCGACTTAAAAGTAATATATTTAGAATTGTCGAATTATTATAATTCAAAGGATATGTAATTTGTCTATAAAGTTTGAGAATTGGTGAAGTAAGCAATATAAAATTGAATATTGAGCTAAAGTTTCTGCGATTAAACATCTTCAAATTTTTAACTTTTCTATGCAAGCAATGTATCATTGGAATCATAAAAATTCGTAGATGCAGGTAATCCTATTTTCAAATCGCTAATTGCAAAGTTTAAATTATGTACATTTCCTTACTTTGACCGGATGTGGACCAAAGACCCCTGCTGGGGTAACCTTATTCACACTGAGTTTGGTAAGCAAACAGACAAGTAGTAGAAAACATAAAGCCAGTTTCGTAAATCAATCAAAGAAAATAGTTTCTAATGAATTTAAAGAGGTTCACCTAGATTGGATGAAACATCTCAACAAATCCCTTCTTCTTGACAAATTGAACAATGGGCTGCGCGAAGAAAACCAAAATTGGTCGTTCTAGATGATCTTCTCTCAGAGATCAGAGTTTAGAGGGTCCGTAGCAGCCGACGGACGAAAACGCTAACCTGCGGGGCGAACTCTCTTGTATCGCAAAATGGTGCAGATCGCGTTGCGCAGTAACGCCAAGTAAGTCCGCGGCGCCATCCTTCCTATGCGTCGTTTAAGCTTGGCGGCATTATCGCCTACGTTGTGTCTGTCATAATTGCACTTTAACTTGTTGAATTTTGAGAGGATTAGCTATTCCTTCTTATTAATTAAGAAAAAGAGGTCGATTTTTGTGAGGTAAGATGGCCAAATCTAATTTATCTTTTAAAGCTCGAGTGTCTAACTTTTCTTTTTGTGTAATTTGCCTCATGACGGAAACAAGCGTTCTCAACGCTAACTTGTTTTATTCTGTGTAGTGTGGTCTGATTGTTATGTGTTGAATTGAAAAATGAAGCACAAGCAAAATTCTTTTAGAATTAATTAGCGTTGAATTCGTCCTGAAAAAACCCAGCAGGCACAAAATTTGGCGACGTCTTTACGACATCGTTACGACATATTTACGACAACTTTACGACATCCTATGTCCATGTCGTTTCGCTGTCTTTACGATGTCCTAAAGAAATCGTCAGATCATACGACTTATTTACGATATCGTAAAGACACCTTAACGACATGAGCATAGGATGTCGTGTAGTTGTCGTAAAGATGTCGTAACGGTGTCGTAAAGACGTCCCCAAACGTTGTAATCACAGGGGACCCATCTTCGTTATTTTCCATTTTGCGGTCTTACTATAATTTGTAGTAAAGAAGTGCGAGGAGGGCGGCCAGGTTTGACCTTCTCGTTCCTTTTTTAATATTTAAGAAAAAGAACGGAACAATGTGCTTATGGTCTGATTTTGATAAATGTGTTCTAGTCACATTATTATTTTGGTTGCTGTAGCATAAAATGGTTAAATTAAGCTATTTCTAAATAATTAACATTTATTTTGATTAAGAGTTAATTTAGTTTATTAATCGGTCCTAGAGGGAGCTGGGAAACGCCGTTTTAGTTTTTAGTATTTTTGGGTAAAAGCAATAGATTTTGTGCTCGTATCAGTTCAGATGAATAGTAATTGACATCACAAATCATAAAATCAGGTTAACAAGTACAAACAGTAGTTTCTCATACAAAAAAGAATATTCTGCTATTCAAGTTCAACTCGATTCAAGATATGGATGTTAAAAAAATTCTTTTTCTGGGTGTTCGCCTTAAACGACGATTCCATTAATTCTTTTAATTCCTTCAATTTTATAAATTCCCTGAATTCTCCAAATTCCTTCAATTCTTCGAAATCCTTGTTATCTTAAATTTCTTAATTTGTTAAATTCTTGAAATTTATCAAATTTGCTGAATAGGGTCATCCAACAATTTTTTGTTTACCTTATAGTTAAGTTTTTCATAATCTTTGACTCTCAAAGAGTTCAAATATGAAATAAATACTCAATTTTGTTAATTTCATAATTTCTAGGAATGTATTGAAGAGTGACAAAATATGAAACAGGAAAGTCGATTTTTGAAACGAAAACGTGGCGCCCACATGGCTTGAGATACGTGGTTTGACGTCACCCGCCGTCAAAGCCAAAAAAAAATACATGGTCAGTTTGGTAAAAACAAGCCAAATAATTAATCATCAAAGAGTTTTTCCTAAAAGGGATTATTTCTAAAAAATAGCAGTATGACCGGATACGTTAAGACCAGTTCGGATAATTTTTCTAAAACGCAACATATAGTCACTTATGCAATATTGCACCTACGGAACCTAACCTCACTTTTTCATAATTGCTGTTATAAGTAACTATAAATAATTTTATAAAATGTTATAAAATTAATCTTCATTAATAATAATTAGATTATTTGAATTTCGTAAGAAAATGTATCGCTTTGAGATAAAAAGTTCGAACTGGAAAGCGCGCTAAATTTAAATTATAAAAGAAGTCAAAGTAATAAAAAAATAAATTATTCCCATTAGACAGTGAATATTCAGGGATGCTAATTTTAAACCAAAAATTATTTTTAATCCAGAAAGATGAAGTTTTAACTCATAAGAGTACTAGTATATTTAATATCATTTGAAAATTTCGATAAGATATTAATATAATTGGAAGTTAGGGTTACTTAGGCTCACTATTTCAAATCATGATATTTAAATGTTTCATTTTGTGAACCGTTTAGCTTTCCTCCTACCCTTAAATATTCTTAAATTTTAAGGAGTTGTGTTTTTCATTTTTTGGTTTAATTCAACTGTTTGCCATTAAAAAAAATTTAATATTTTTTGGTGGAAGCATCAGCTACTGAACTTGTCATTAAGAATTATTTTTTATTCGAAGATTCATCAATTTGGTGGAAATTTAATTATTTAAACTGAAAATATTTTAAAATTTTTGGTTCTAAATTTATCTTTTCGAGTTAAAGAAAAAAAAGGATAAAAACGGAAAATTAAAATTGTTTTTTGCTAATACACGTTTCAGCTTAGGTTTGATAAAAATGATTAGAAATGAAATCCTTTAATGAGCTTATTTGTGTTTGATATTTTTCATTAATCTATGAAACAAGCTAAGAATTTTCTCATTTTTCTTTTATCTTTTTTTATTTTTGTCCAAAAAAAACTTCTTTTCTTCTTTTTTAGGAAAATTTAATTTTTTAATTTTTACTGTTGTTTTTACGAACGAAACAAAAACTACGCAGCCTTAAAAGAAAGATCAATAGCAAATTCGTATGACTTTTTCAGATCAATAACTTTTGTCTTATTATTTTTTTTCTTATCTTCCATAGTTTGACCGCAAAAAGAAATTTTTTATTATTTCTTCTAAATTTTTAATTAAAAAAATTAATTGTTTGTTTAAAAACTAATATTTAGGCAAAGGAATAAAATTTTAATCAGAGATTAATTTTCTACATAAGAAAAAATAATTACATTTTCAACCAAAAAAGTTTTTTTTTAAAGAAACTAAAAAATATACATTTTTCAGAAAAAAAAACAGAATAGTCTATTTTCAGATAGAGATTAATTTTAAACCAAAAAGGTATAATTTTTAATAAAATACATGAATTTTCAAACAAAATTAAAATTCTTAATTTAAAATTTAAAAATTAAAATTTTTCATAAACTTTTCAAACTAATAATAATTAAATTTTCTACCAAAACATTTAATTTTCACAAGCTTAAACTGAAAGGACTGAAATTGAAAAAAAAACTTTTTCGTCGACAAATGGCCAAATAATGCATATGCTTATTAAATTTGTTTAAAAAATCAAAGAATTTATTAACTAAATATGCGTGGTAATAAAATTATAATTATGTTCCAAATTTAAAAGATTAACATAACAAAAAAAAACAATTTTTCCCTCGACAGATTCCCGGATAATGCATGTGTTTCTTAAATCCGTTTAAGAAAATCATAAAATTTATTAACTAATAGTGAATGTTGCTAAATTCACTTTGAATATCTTAATTAAAATGTCTGACATCGAAAAAAAAGGAATTTCTCTGTTGACAGAAACCCCAATACAGCATTGTGTATTATTTTTTTTAAAGGTCATGAAATTAATGAATAAATTATAAATCTTCTCTGAAATTATTATGAATTTTCTAATTAAAAAGATTTTCATAGAAAAAAAACGAATATTTTGTTCCGAAAAAATGCCTGTCTATGCAATTGTTTATAAAATTTGTTTTAAAAAATCATAAAAATTATCAACTAGTTATGCAAGTTGCTGAAGTTGTCCTCAAGTGCCTAACTGAAAGCACTAATATTTAGAAAAAAAACGAATTTTCCGATCGACAAATGCTGGAATAATGTATTTCCTTATTAAGTTTCTTTAAAAAATCATGAGACTCATCAATAAATTATAAATTTTTCTCATATTATCATAAAGTTCCGAATTAAAAATTTTCGTCATATTTTTTACTTATAAAAACATTGAAAGCCTATTTTGAAAATCAGCTCAAAAGCTCTCTTAAAAATCTTATCGGCTTTTTTAAAAAAAAAGTAGTCCAAATCGGTCAATATTTATAGGATGTACGTTAATTTAAAGCGAAAAAAGCACGTGAATTGCCTGTCCGACGAATTTGAAATTTTTCCTTTTTTTGAAGATTGTAAAAAAACTTCAGATTTAGAAAAAAAAACTAACTTTTTGACGTTCTACTTCTTAACACATGTATGTTTAAAAAATGCGCAAATTTTAAACATTCTTATCAATTTTTGTAAAATATTTCTCAGACTTTTTAATGGCCAAACATAAGTATTCTCAAATTGCGAGAATAAAAACCTTTTTTAAAAATAACAGTATAGGTGTCTGAATATTGAAAACTTTGCGACGCAAAAATGAGCTTATCTTGAAACGACAAAGATCGTACAAATGTTGACGATCATAAAATGTTAATTTATTTAGAATATGAAGTTTATTGCTTCAGAACATTGAGAAAACAGCCATGAAATAGATTAGAGAATCTGATAAATCACCAAAACGTTTACGAGTCAAATCGTTTATTATTACATTAAGCAGTTTCTCCTCGAATTAGTAAAGATGAGGACTGTCTCTACTCTAGCCTTATCCTTGGTAATAATTCTCAATTCCCTTGGTAAATATGATAGTATATTTATAATTATATACTCTTTTTATCTTTCTACACACTAATATTTATTTGTTTACTATTAATATTATTATTTATTGACGTGTGGAGGAATTAGAAACTAACAGCTGTTTGTGGTAACCCGACACCAAATATTGCACGTCGTGCTACCACACAGAGCTTTCACTAGTAATGCCCAACAATTATTTTCAGATAAAAAAATAATTTGTTAACAAAAAAAGGAATTTACTAGAAAGAAGTTACGGTTAAAAACAATTAAGTGAATTTTCAACCAAAAATATAAGCTTTCATCCACATCGTTCAATTTCTAACTAAAGAGAAGAGTTTTTCACCAAAAAGATGACTGATGTAGAAAAAAGACGAATTTTTAATGAAAGTGTTCAATTTTAAAACCCAAGAAAGCAAATTATGTATAAAATAATTAAATTTTCAAACAAAAATATTATTTTCTTTGAGAATTGCATAATTGAATGAATCAATCCTCTACCAAATAGTTTAGTTTTCAAATAAATAGTTTCATTTTAATCAAAGAGTGTAATTTTCTATCACAATAATTGAATTTTCAATTGATAACATGAATTTTAAACAACAAAGTTTTGTTAAAAAATTAACTAATTTTCTAGAAAATTGGACCATTCGTTAAAAAGATTGCACTAGTCATTGAAAAATTTAACTTCATAAAATACACAGTTGTAATTGCAAATGATTTCATCATCTTTTGAAATAATACTGTTCTCAATATTCTGATCACACATTACAATTTTTATACTTTTTTACATCTTCAGAGCGATAAGAAAAGTGAAACGAGGAAAAAGCTTATAATTTCTTAATTTTTACAAAATACAATAAAAAATTTTTAGTACCATTAATTAATTTAAAGTTTTAAAAATATCAAAATAGTTTCAAAAAGAAACTGGAGGATTGTATGAAGCTTTTCTAAATCTTGCAGAATTTGAAGACGATATAATAAATTCGGAATCATTTTTAAAGTAATTCGAAGCTTTAGAAGATTTGAAAAGATTAAAAAATAATCTCAATCATGAGAATATACAAAAAAAAATTTTAACAAAATGTAGATCTTTGAATATTTCAAAAAAGAGCATTTAAAGAAGATTGAAAGGCTTTAAGGGAATCACCAATTTGCTTCAAAATTTCAGGAAAATCTCTAATAATATTTTATTTTGAAAATTATATTTTGAATTATTTCTAAAAATTTCTGAACAAAAAGCTGGAAGATTTTAAGGCAATTTGTTCAATTCAAAATGATTTTTTTAAACTTCAATTCAGAAGTTTTTTTTTAAATTGAATATATTTAAATCTAAAAAAATCGTGTGTTTAAATTTTTGATAAAAACGTTTATTCGATTTATATCCAAGAGCAAAATTGATATATTTTTTAAAAACTGTAAAGTTAGAAATAAATTATTGAACAAAAGTTTTTTTACGGATTATCAAATTCGAATAGTTTTTGATATAAATGGTGCGAAAGTTAATTTTTGTAACGACTAATTTAAAATACGTGATATTCAGCAATTTATTACAAAATTTTCATGAACAAGTTCACAATTCAGATATTTTTCAACAAATAGGCTCAATTTTTTAACGCAATAAACTGGAAATTTCTTTTTCCTGACTGCTTTCTATTCTCCTTTCCAAGAGTGATTGATTATTTACACAATTTTAATTTAAAAATTCAGAATTTTCCATTTTTTGCAAGGACTAGTATTTATTTTTTAAAGATATTATTTAACCATGCATTTTTAAACGATTGTAAAAAAACATTAATTTCTCTTATATTTTATGCTAGAACTTTGGATTTAAAGGAGCTAAACGTAAATATTCGTAATCTTGAAAAATATCTTGTATTTAGTAATTTGTTTATAGCGTAATGAACAATATCTTTAATTGTAATCATCCACTGCAAATTATTTCCAGATTATTCTTGACACAAACATACAGCCTCATTGAAAAAATCATAAAATAAAAGTTATAGTTTCAAAAGTTTAAAGATAATGTCAATTTTGTTGTTCAATACAAAATCAAGATTTTTTTGTATTAAAAAATCCATATTCACAACTATTTTCTGAATCGAGTAAATAGTGCAGGCTAAACATTAGTTTGTTCACAGAAATTTGTTTTCCATTGTGTGCAGCTTTGCCCATGTTTAAGGCACGATTGTATACTCTAAAAAATTTAATTATCTTTTTCTTGTTGCAGATTTGAGTTCACAATTCGACTGCTTACCTAATGGCACCCCTTTCCCTAGTCGTCCTCATTATGAACCTTCTGATTCTCCTGCCGGGTCTCTTCCGCCTGCTGGACTTAATTTTCAAGCCAGGTCTCCTCCACCTGCTAGGACTAATTCTCCTGCCAGGCCGTCTTCTCCTGCCAAAACACATCCTGGTCCCAGTGCCATGTCTTCTTTTGATAAGTCGTCTTTTCCTAAAGTACTTGGATTTAAACTTGAAGATCTTCGATTTATTCGACTTATTTCTCAGAAGAATCCCAACCGGGTGTTCAAACTTCTAACATACACTTTTCCTCCCAATAGTACACTTAAAATGAGAACAAGAAATAATTGCCTGGCACCCCTGCCAACCGGAAAACAAATTGTATTATCAGCGGTCAATGGTGACATGTTTGCAATTTTGTATAAACATTGGGGTCGATCAATTTTTCGTGGACTATATATACCTGCTAGTATGAAGGGAAAACGGGCGAAAATTAACATGATGAGCGGTAGGGTTCAAGAACTAAATTCAGTGGAAATCGCAGAAACTCCAATAGGCGACAAGAACTCAATCCGAAAGTGTTTTATAATAAGTCGTGTTGAAACTACAACCCATTTATAGTAAATTGCAGTTGATTATTTTAATTTCGAAATGAAACCAAAATTATATGCAACGCTTTTATAAAAATGTTGATAGCTATTATTATATTTAGTCGAGAATCTATAGAAATTGTTTCTTTGATTCATTTCAACTCATATAAAATGCAATAAGAATAACTTTTTTAATGAATTATTATTTTTTTAAATACTTGCTAATAATACAACATGGTGGCCACTGGAGCGAGAAACCGTGAAAACCGGAAATTTTCTGAGACCGGAAATTACAGTAAATTTATTTCTAGACCGGAAATTTTACAAATTTTCGTAAGAAAAATCTGTCCGGGTTCGATTTTAACAGTTGTTAAAATAATTAGTTAAATTGATATCCTTTTCAATTATGATATCACTCAACCCATAATGCGTACTTCAACAATATTTTTTTCACAATCTTTTCATTTAAGTTTTTGATTTTTAAGCCTATATTTTTGATATAAAGAAATTCAAAATGCAGTTTTGAAGACTCAAACAATAACAAATTAAAAGTGTTTAAAGTTAAATTTGTTGTTTTATGAACTTTAAAATAAATCCATATTCGTAGTATAAGACTTTCATTAAATTAAAAACATTGTTTCAGTGTCAAATATTTAATTCCTAACACATTCAATTAAAAAAATGTTAATTGAAAACTGAATAATTATTTTATATTTAGCATCGTTTGACTGCTCATTTAAGATGAGTGAAATGGAGCGAAATATTTAAAATTATATAATTAGAAACTGAATTGTTTGACATAGACACCTTTGAATCGTTAGAATTTCACAGAGCTTTTTAAATTTTAACGTTGAAATTCTAATTGTTCTATTTGTAAAATACTCCCTTCTAAAATAAAAATAAAATAAATCGAATTTTTCCTAGAATTTGGTGAAAAATAATGCAAATGAAGAAAACTCAAAATTTATAAAGTTATTTTTCGACAATTTAAAAATTCAATTTTCCTAGGAATCTTGAAAAAATGTTTTCATTATTTTAAAGCCTTTCACATATCTTACAAAGCTTCTGAATTTGTTGTTTGAAATCTGCAAAAATCTACATTTTGTTTTTAAGTTGGGTTGTAGGTATTTGAAACCGAACTTTCAGTACGAATAGCCGAATTTCTTCAGTACAAATGCTATGTTTAAATTATTTTTAATAATTTCAAGTTCTAAATTAATTTTAAATATATTTAAAACTTCTGAATTTCTCTTAAAATTACTCTTATCTTTTCTATAAATAATAAGTGTTCAGTTGTTATTAATAAATTAAAATTTGAAGGGATTTTTTCAAATACCAGTAATTTCTAAAAGTTTTAAGGAAAAGTTAATTGATTTTAAAAGATATACAGTAGTTTTGAAAAAAACTTGCAAATCATTTTAAATGTCCAAAAATGGACAGTTTTCAAGTTATAGAGGGTTGAACATCCAACCCTTTTAAGAAACATTACCAAATATCGCGAAAATTGCAGCTCTGCAAAAAAAATGTTTCCTATGAAAGTTATTGGGCTCTAACAGGGAAATGCAAAGAAAGTCATGGCCTTTAGACAAAGGTCATTTTTCAAGGAGATTCAATGTGAACTTGTAAATTATTGCTAATATTCAGCTAATAAAAACAAGATATGAAGAGGAAGTCAATATAGAAGCCATAAAGGCAAGAAGTGAGAATGACTTAGTCAACAGCCAGTCAATGAAGGCAAGTCATGAGTGCGATTTAGTCATTATCTAACCAATAAAGGCAAGACATAAGCGAGATTTAGTCATTATCTAGCCAATGAAGGCAAGATTTGTCCAGGATGTTGTCAATATCTAGCCAATAAAGGCATGAAATGGGCTTGATTTAGACAATAATTGGCTAATGAAGGCAAGTCATGAATGCGATGTAGTCATTATCTAACCAATAAAGGCAAGAAATAAGCGAGATCTAGTCATTATCTAGCCAATGAAGACAAGATTTTTCCAGGATGTTGTCAAAAATTTTCCTTCAATGATTTTCCTTCATTGGCTAGCTCATTTTCACTGGCTCATTTTCCTTCATTGGCTGGCTATTGACTAAGTCATTCTTATTTCTTGCCTTTATGGGTTCTATATTGATTTCCTCTTTATATCTTGTCTTTATTGGCTGCATATTAGCAATAAATGACAAGTTCACATTAAATGACCTTGAAAAATGACCTTTGTCTTAAGGCCATGACTTTCTTTGCATTTCCCCGTTAGAGCCCAATAACTTTCATAGGGAATATTTTTTTCGTAGAGCTGTAGTTTTCGAGATATTTGATAATGTTTCTCAAAAGGGTTGGATGTTTAACACTCTATAACTGGAAAACTGTCCATTTTCGCACTTTTTGCCCCATAAAAGTTTTGATCCAGACATTCAGAACTACAATTTTACAAAGTTTAATCAATATTGACCGAAAGCCATTTCATGTACATTTGCTGCAGGGTCCTTTGAAAAAATGTAAAACAACCTGTAGATTTTTAAAGATTTTGATATAAAATTGTGAAGATTTTCAAGTATGCTTAAGCTGTTAAAAACTAAAATAATGTAACTTCTAATTTGACAATATTAAATTTTTTAAATTCATTGATAGATTCTTTAATTCAGAATATTAAAAATGTCAACGTGAATTTATATTTTCGGAGCTTAATCTAAATCTTTAAACTCTCGAATTGATAAAAGTTAAAAATTCTGAATTTTGCAGTTCATCTTTATTTAATTTAAAATGTTGTTATTTAAAAGTGTTAGAATCTTCCATTTTACACTGCAACGAAGTTGCAAGCACCCCGATATCGTACGGCCCTACGGGATCATGATTAGGAGTGGGGAACTACAACCCCAGTCCATATAAGGGTAAACTTGCCCCGAAGGCAAGTTGTCTTGTCCTCTTGGCTTTGCCGCCCGGTTCGAGCCATACCACATCTATCATTTGCCATCAGCCTCGTCGCCAAAGCTTATTTTCCGAGGAACACCCTGACTGCTCCGGAACCTTGGCTTCGCTGTCCGGGTTCTTTTAACAGCTCCATCGCCCTCTCTTCGCTTCGCCGCCCGGTTCGGGCCATACCACATCTATCATTTGCCATCAGCCTCGTCACAAAATCTTATTTTCAGAGGAACCCCTCGACTGCTCCGGAACCTTGGCTTTGCTGTCCGGCTTCTTTTAACAGCTCCATCGCCCTCTCTTGGCTTTGCCGCTCGGTTCGGGCCATAGCACATCTATCATTTGCCACTTCCTGATTGTAATTTTGATTTAATAAACCCTTTTATATTTCATTAATTGCCTTCCTCATTG
The DNA here is from genome assembly GCF_010883055.1 of Belonocnema kinseyi. NCBI lineage: Eukaryota > Metazoa > Arthropoda > Insecta > Hymenoptera > Cynipidae > Belonocnema > Belonocnema kinseyi. The sequence continues at coordinate 127,257,608 of NC_046661.1, forward strand.
ACTTTACCTTGTCTTCTCGATGCTCCATTTCCTAATCTTTTCTAAATTTGCGAGATCCCTCACAAATTTGGCGCCCTCCAAAAAACCTACAATCCCTCCAAAAATCTTTCCATAGTCGAGGACATTAGTCAAATAAATTATGACAACGAAAAATCTATTTGATACATGTGTGCCATTGAATGGATGAATTTGAATTTTGAGTTGTGAAATGTTGAAAATTGATTTTTGTAAATTTATATTTTGATTTGAATATTATGTTTTTGTACAAGTGCGGGTAGCATGAACGTATTTATATCGACAAAGTGCGGGTAGACTGTAATAGATGTCCGTTAAAATAGTTGGTATACTTCACGTGTTCGCAAGCTTTGCCACCTTTAAAAAAATAAAAAATACCCTGAGAAAAAATGCCTTATCTGTACTCCTTGTAGCAGGATTGGATAAGTGAGGGGTTTAAACAAAAAATCGTGAACAAAAATAAATAAAATACAGTTGAAAAGAACGGAAAGGAATTTCGGAAAAATAACAGGAAAATAGAATTCACTGGTAGAAACAAACTAGATAGAATAGAAAAAATGAGAAAGTTAACAAAAAACTAGAAGAAAATTGAGTAAGAAATATGAAAGTTACAAAAGAAAGCGGCGTCAGTAACGAAAATTGGCTGCGAAGTATGAACCAGTGGCGTCATATAAACAACCCTTGCATTTTCCGCCCTTAGTGGATACTTCCGCTACGTGGTAAGGCCACGCAACAATCCCCAGTAGTAAAAACCGAGACGCTCACCTGAGTGAACTTGCCGGTTTTTAATCAGCCGTAAAGAACCCCGGAGCTAGTCCATAAAAAAGAAGAAATGTGTTAGATAAAGAATTAAAAAATCGAATAAAGTTAATGTCTGGTAGAATAAATATATTTCAAAAAATGGCAAATCCTGTCGGAAATACAAGAGAAAATAGGGAAACTAATGAAATTCCGGAAATCATACCGGAAGAAACTAATGAACAAACAGATGCGGGTAATTTTGAAAACGAAAATATTATCATTCAATCGGTCGAAGGAGAAAATAGAATAGAAGAATTAGCCAGAAATTTGAACTTAGAATTCGTAACGGTGCGAAATAGAGAGTTGGAATGGGGGAAAAAGATACAGATCAAGCGAAAGGTGCAATCCCAAGAACGAAAACACAAAAACAGACAGAAAGTATCCCAAACCGAAACAGACAAAATCTTACCTCACATAGACACGAAATTGAAATACTATCCTCAAATACTGAGAATACGTTAGGTAATTGGAGACTAGAAAATCAGAGCAGTAGAATTTTTGAAAAATATGAATTAGAAACGTATAGAATAGATAGAGAAATTTCAAATAAAAGAAAAGAACTCGAAATATTAGAAAGAGACAGGGAACGATTAGAATTGAGTCGGTTAGAAAGGAAAGAAAGTCTTAGAAAAGAAAGAGATAGGATAGAAAAGAAAGAGCAGAGAAAGCAAAAGTAGGCCGCGAAAAATTACAGATGGAAATACAAAGACAAGAGACAGAAAATGTGAGAATTAATAACAGAGCTCTCGAAATTGATTCTTTTTTAAATAATAATGATGAATTTTGGAATGAGACACAATAATTAATAAATTTTGAAGAAAAGAAAAGCGATAGAAATAAAATAAAAGAACTTCACGTAGAAATAAAAAATTTAAATTATAAAATCGACAGAATTTTAAGTTCAATCCAAAATGTACTTAATCAAAGTAATAAGTCGAGAAATATTCAAAATACTGTTCATTTCAAGAAAACAAAATTAGATTTTAATGAGAAAAGGTATTCATTAGCAGGTGCAAGAGAAAGAATAACAATAACTATAGGCAGCGGTCAAGGGGACGCATACACATTACCGACACCGGTGCAAAGGCAATCAATTATACGAAAATCAAATCTGCCTCAATTTCAAAAAGACTTTCAAGGTAAAATATATAGCACTAGAGAGATCGATACGGAAAGAGAAGAGATGAATGAAATTTCAGCAATTCTCGTTCCTTTCGGAATGATACAAACCCCTTTCCAAAAAATGTCGAATTGGCCCATTAAATTTAAAAACAACACAGAAAATAGTGCAACTTACTTCCTAAATAATTTAATTAGATTTAAAAGAGGATATGAAATTAAGAAAAAGGACATCTTAGAAAATTTAGATGCTGTTTTCGAAGACGAAGCATTAGTTTGGCTTCAAATCAATAAAAATAATTGGCAACATTTAGATCAATTTTTTGAAGATTTTAAAGAAACTTATTTAAATGAGAGATATAAAGAAATAATCTAAAATAAAATTTTTCAATCAGAAAAGAGACCAAGATTTTCATGCGTTTATAACAGAAATTAAACAATCATTTGAAAAATGAATGTTACGTCCGAGCCTGGACTGACAATTAAGAAAGACTTATGAAAATTTAAGAATCGAATATAAAGTTTACATTTCGAGAAATGAATAATAAAAAATGAATAATAATTTCAGAAACCAGAACTTAGCTTATCAGTTATTAAATGTGAATAATCAGCTGTTAGGGAACACACAGACACAACAAATGAATAATTCTCCGCAAATACCAGCGCTTTTATATAACGCGTAAGAAAATAATAGCAAGTCAGAAGACAAAAAGGATAATACAAAATTAAAATAACAATTCAAAAAATTTAAAATATGAAAATAGTAGGGATAATAGGAATGGTGAAATAAATTCAAGTTGACAGGATTTTATAGATCCAAACTTAGGAAACAAAAATTTTCATCATTGATCACGAGAACCCTTAACATGTTACAATTTCGGAAAATAGGCCATTTTCGACGTGATTGTTGGCATAGTCTCAATCAGGGAAATGCTAACGGTCGCTATTAAAGGTGACAAATAGCAGACAAAACCAGAGACCGCCAGAATTACTTGAAACAAACACCAATGAGAAAGACGAAACAAGATTTTATCTTATGATTGATTTTTTAAATGATAAACATGAAGTGTTATTTGATGCTGGTGCACCTCACTCCTACATTGGTGAAAAATTTATAAAAAAGTAAAAGAATTAGGCTACGAAATTAATAAACCAATAAATGACACATTAATAGTAGCTAATTGGACAAAAATTAAAAATTGCAGGACAAGTCTTAATCCCAATCAAAATAGGTCATATGGAAAAATATTTATTATTCAGGCTGGTACGAAATTTAAGATCGATAGGAATAATAGGAACCGATATGATTGAAAGATTAGGTTTAAAAATGGATTATGAGAAAAAGATTTAGTGGTTACCACAATTACCAAATATTAAATATGCGATTAAATCAAAAGTAATTAAAATGCAGGAGCCAATAACGAAGGAAACGTAAGAAAATGCGAAAGAGAATAAGAATACAAAAAGTGATCAGAGTAAATTAAAATTCGGATCTACGATTATCCTGCAAAACAATATTCGAAAGGAAGAGACCAGCACCTCAGCTGGCACAGAGCGTACGGGGGCATGGTGCCCCACACCCCAAACCCTGCAAGGCGAGCGACCGCAACACTGGCACGTGCCAGCGTGGGCGTTCAGAGATTAGATTAAATTTAGAATTTTTAGAGGTAATTTCTGAAGGCATAGTAAAGTTGAATGAAGCGCAACAAGTGCTATTAGAAAATTTAATCAAAAGAAAATTAATAGATCAGGGAATGGAAAATATAGATTCTATTTAGAATTTAGGAAAGTAAATAAAATCACTGAAAAAGATTTATATCCAATTCCGATAATGTCTGAAATATAAGACACACTGAGATCAGGCAGATACATGTCAAAAATAGATCTTCGTTCAGCATATCGTCAGATATCGTTGGACGAGGAATCTAAACCGATAATAGCTCTTATTGTTCCAGGAAAAGGAATGTATCAATTTAAGAGGATGCCATTTGGATTAACGAATGCTTCTGATACATTCGAGCGCCTGGTGGACAGAATAATAACTCCAGAATTAAAGCCGCATGTATTCTGTTATCTCGACGATATAATTATAGTTTCAAAAAATTTTGAAGATTATTTAAAATACTTAGAAATTGTTTTAGATAAAATTAAAAATATAGGTTTAACAATAGGTTTGGATAAATATGAATTTGAATGTTCGGAAATTAAATATTTGAGGTCCCAAGTAAATGAAAAAGGATTACAAGTTGATGAAGAAAAAATCGAACCAGTTTTAAATTTTCCAAAGCCAAAAACAATTAAACAACTTTAAAGACTTATAGGAATGGCTTCATGGTATAGTGAATTTGTCCCTAAATTTGCAGAAATTATGCAATCATTACAAATGTTATTAAAAAAGAAAGTCAAGTGAGAATTGTCTGACAAAAAGGAACAGGCTTTCACGACAATTAAACACTTACTAACGACAGCACCAATTTTAGCCAGCCCTGATTTTGAAAGCCCATTCCAACTTGAAACTGATGCTAGTGACATAGGATTAGGAGCTGTTTTAACACAAACAATAAACGGCGAAAATTATGTAATAGCGTTTGCGAGGTAGAGGTCTAAATAGAGCTGAACGTAAATATTCAGCTTCAGAAAAAGAATGTTTAGCCGTAATCTGGGCGATTAGAAAGTTTAGACCATATTTAGACAGTTATTCTTTTAAGTCTATTACAAATCATATTGCATTAAAATGGTTAAATAATTTAAAAAATCCAGCAGGTCGATTAGCGAGATGAGCTTTATAATTGTTAGAATACGATTATGAAATTGTAAATAGAAAAGGAAGTTTAAATCAGGTACCAGATACTATATCGAGGTCAAATGAAAAACACATAAAAGTCTCAAGTATTTTATCTAGCACAATAAAATCGAAGAAAAATGATTTCAAAGAAATTTATAATAACTGGTACAAAAATAAAATGATTCATGTAAAAAATAAACCAGAAGAAAATCCTAGTTGGCGACTACGCAATAATCAATTATATTTTTATAGACCCGACCCTCTAAAATCAAGCCTAAATTTAGGTAGCTACCCGTGGAAATTAACAATACCGAAAGAATTGCGCGAACAAGTTTTAATTAAAAATCATGATATTAAACAAGAAGGTCACTTAGGTATGGAAAAAACGTATGCAAAAACTTCTGAAAATTATTTTTGGCCAGGAATGTCTTCTGAAAGGTTAAAATATGTGAAAAAATGCGATATTTGTCAGAGAAAAAATTAAAAGTAAACATTCAGATAGGTTTGATGGGAAAGCGAATAATACCAGGTGTATACATATGAAACCGGTATTTTTTCAAGAAAAAAACACATTTATTTCAAGAGAATATTAACAAATATTTTATTCAAAGTATGCGCCCTCGCTGGCTACACATTTTGTCCACCTCTCAGGCAATTTATGGATACCTTTCCAAAAAAGTCTTCGTTTTTTG
>NC_046661.1:127263119-127268722 GCF_010883055.1 Belonocnema kinseyi
CCAATTAGCACAAATGGTAAGTTCCGACAGTGCCTACAAGTGTGCCTACTGGCCGCTAAATGGCAATACCGGTTTCATATGTATACACCTGGTAGAAGAACCATGGACGGTAGTAGAATCTAACATGATGGGTCCATTACTACTGACAAAATCAAGAAATCAATGTATTTTAGTTTTAATTTATACTTTTACAAAATGGGTAGAAATAATTCCAATAAAAAATAAATTATCGTCAACCGTTGAAAAGGAATAGTATAATCATATAATTTCTAAATAAGAAACATCTAGAATTTTGTTTACAGATAATGGAAAAGAATATGTAAATTAGACAATAATTAATTTGACAAAAACTTTTTGTATTAGACACTCCAAAACTCCTAAATATCATGCACAAGAAAATCCAAGAGAAAGATGTAATAGATCAATTAAAACAGCAGTTGAAGCATATTTTGAAACAGACCATAAAACATTGGATTAAAATTTAGATGATCTGCAATTTGCCTTAAATACTAGTAAAAATTCGTCTACAGGTTTTACACCAGCTTTTTTAAATTTTGATAGAGAACCTTAACCTATACAAGCTTTTCTAATAAAACTGGATTTGATATTTTATTTGAATTTTATATATTAATAAGACTAATCGAATGTTTAAATTTAAAGTTTTGTATGAAATTTATATTAGATGTTAATGAGATTCAAATTTGAAAGAAAATGTTTTTCATTTAACGAAATCTATGTGTAGTTGAAAGTAAATGACGAATCATGAGTCATATAAACATGAAACTCCATGCTAACGATCACAGGCAGAGGTCAGAAGAAATTACAAATAAATTTATATATCCAAATGACTAATGTATTGTACCATTATTAAATATTTAAAATGTCGTTCGATAAAATGATCAATATAAATGAATAAAAATAGTCCATATTGCGTCACAAGAGACCAGCATAATCTAAAATAAAACATTCACACACACATACGTTTAAACACTCGCAATATGAGGAATGCATAGCATTCGATTAAATAAATCAACCTGGTTCTACCAAAATAGTATGGTTCGGAAACGAAATCAAAGAAAAAACGTGACAGGGCGTGATGTTCAGATAACAAGTCACAGGTAGCGAATTCTTCCTTGTACCTCGTTATTCGGTGTTCGATTGCAAAAATAAACTTCCCTCCAGACATAAACAAAATTCATATCCACGAATGTTCTTTGGACGTTGGATGAACAGGATTTTCAAACATGCAAAGACATCTCAAAGATCCATACACATACAATGCGAATTTTCATAAATATTATTTTATATAACAATCATCTATAGCCGCATACATAACCTACATTTTACTTTTACAACGACGATCGTCTTAGAAATTAGTTTTTTTTTAAATTTTTAAATTTTTTCAGTCGATATATCCTAAGTTCGCCGACAATATACAAAGTTTTCTCATCCTTCTAAAGGCGAATGTTGGCACCCCTCTAAAAAAAATTCGAAGTTTATCTTTTAATATATTTTTTTAAACGATAACTATTAAATGTTCCTTTAAGTGGTTTTGAATTTGACAGATGAACTAGTTTATATGAATTATTACCAAAACATTCTGAGAATAAATAGGAACCAAAATACAAGTGAAAAAATTTACTCGTGTGCTTATCGAACTTATTAGATCTCGATGGAATCCTAAGAAGCACTAGGTCACCAACATGTAACGATATTCTGGACACTCCTCCCTGAGCTTTCTTACGGTAATCAAAATTTTTACTAATGTGCTTTTTTGCTAACCGTATTTTTGCATCGTAAGAGATATTCGTCAAATACCGGGAACTGAAACAATTTCTGAATTTTATCAAGGGGCTTTACGCCGAAATGTAATTCAAAAGGAGTGAAACCGGTCGAGCAGTGCGTGGTGATATTTAAAAAATATTCCATATCCGAAATATGTTTCGCCCATCTCGTATAAGAATCCGAACATAGCGTCCGGAATAGCCTTCCTAACTCTCTCATAATACGTTCAGTTGGATTTCTCTGCGGATGATGAATTAAGGTATAATTTGCTTAAATACTATTTTAACGCAACTTATTACTCCACATGGGAGAAATGAACTGCGTTACATTATAGGATAAAACTCGTCTAGGTTTTCCCATTTCCGATATATATGAGTCAAGTAGTTTCTTTAAAGTAATTTGAGTAGTTGTTTTTTTGATAGGATATAACTTGACATATTTAGAAAAAGCATCCAGCAAAAGAAAAATGTACTTAACACCGCCAATTGAACGAGGTAGCAGTCCGAAAAAATCTACTGTAATGAGATCCACAGGCCTCTCACATTTAACAAGATAAAATTCGCCTTTCATTTTTACATTAGAATATTTTACCTTTTGACACAGATCACACGAAAGAACGAATTTTTTTACATCTTTATTCATAGATGACCAGAAGTAGAAATTACGCATGTACATTATGGTTTCGTATACCCCTGGATGACCTATCTTAGAATGAATTTGGTCAATTAGCTTCTGTTGTAATCGATCTGGTAGGACTATTTGCCACGTCGATATACCTGAATCTAAATAGAATAAAATCCCCTTATTCATAGAATAGTGACCTCTAAAGCGAGGAAACTCGATTTCATCTCTTACATTTTTAATGCAAAGATCATTCTGCTGAAATTTTACTACTTATTTAAAAACAATTTTCAAATCTTTACTCAATACCAATGTTTGACAACCTGGTTCGTTTAAATCGACTGGCAATTCCTTCGTCATGTTATTAATCAAAATTCCAGCAGGTTCTACTTTTTCGAAATGACCTCTTGGATTTCGACTGAAGAAGTCTTCCACTATATTATCACAAGCAGCACAATATTGAACATCATACTCATATTGTTGTAAAAAAATACTCTAACGTATGAGACGATGATTGCGGTACTGCGTTGTATTTAAAAAACTTAATCCCTAATGATCTGTAATAATTAGAAACTTTTGACCGATTAGGTGAGTTCTCAATTTCGTTATTGAATAAATAATGGCAAGAAGTTCCTTTTCGGTAGTCGTATAATTAAGTTCTGCTTCATTTAGGCATCGACTAACCAAAGAAACAACGCGATGGTCCCTGTTTTCATCGATTTGATATAATATTCCACTAATTTCGAGATTTGATGCATCAGTTTGCAATCTAAAGGGCACTTTCGGATTAATGTGTTTTAGAATTAAGCAATCAGCAAAATTTTGTTTTTATTCGTCGAAAGCGCGTCAATGATCAGGAGTCCATACCCACTGAGTTGATTCTTATAAAAGTTTACGAAACGGATCGATGAAATTGGAATGACGTATGCTAAACTGACGATAATAAGTACAAACGCCTAAAAACTACTGCAATTGCGTTAAATTCTCAGGAATAGGAAAATTTCTAATCACGTCCAATCTATCGGAAAGTGGTGGGATTCCGTCGGTGCTAAGTTCATACCCCAAAAATTTAACCGATTTAAAACAAAAATTCGATTTCTCCAAACTTAAAGTAAAATTCTGATCTTGTAAAACTGAATATTTTTGTGAGTGCATCTTAATGACGACAAAAAGAATCTGGAGTCGAGTTCAACATATAATCAATGTACAAGCTCAACATATAATCAGATTGATTTGCTAGAGCCAAAGAAAGTGCTCTCGTGAAAGCTGAACCCGCTGTTTTTCTTTCGAATGGTATCTGGCAGAACTGATACATTCGGGATCCATCCAAAAAGGCCGTATATTTCTGAGAGTTTCTATGCAATGGTATCTGCCAATAACCGTTCGCAAGATCCGTGGTCGTCATATAACTGACGTTTATAAAACTGGCATTTAAACAAATTCGGATATTATTATTTTTACGTAAAACAATTCTTAATGGATTACAATAGGGAATTGTGGAAGGTTCTATAATACCTTTTTTTAACATTTCTTGAATTTCCTGATTTACACGTTCACGATGAGCAAAAGGCATGGGATATGTCTTTCTTACAAACGCATTATGTGGTTTAATGTTAATCGCATACTCACAGATCGCCGCGCTTTGTGATTTACGGGTAAAAAGCTTTTTAAAAGATGATATTTTCTCTATAAGAATCTCCCGTTCAAGGTCATTCAATCCCGTAAGTGAAACTGCAATCGTTTGGAGTCCGTCCAGGAAGCTCGAGCAATCAGTTTCATTGGATGCCCTTAAACCATTCAATGAGGTGAGTTCCGAAACAAAATTCAACTCTTCTTGATTTTCTAAATTTTAATCTTTCTCGTTAATTATATTTTCATGAATCTGGAAATTCATCAAAATTTTGATTAAAATCATCTACTTCTTGAAAATCCTGATTTTTAGAAATATATTTCGAGTTGTCATTATTTAAATTTCTGTTATCATCATATGATTGTAAAGGGGAAATTTTAGAAAAAAGTGAATTCAAAAACAGATAATCATCAAAAACATCATAGTCATTAGAAGTGTCGTTGGAGGAACAAGTGTCATTTGTCGCACTCATTATCCCAACATCTGTGTTAAAATTCCCATTCGGATTGTTTACATTATATTGTTTTCCTTTTTCAAATATAGGCATCAAATCATGAACGGTATCGTTCTCTGAGATATTTATAACATTTCGCACATAATCTTGAATATTTCAAGAGTTATTAAAAAAAGAAAATCCGCAGTCTGTAAATAAACTTGAACCAGTTAAATATTAGTGACATCATCCACTACTGACGTCACGACCCTCTCGGACGGCACCCGATCGAACGAGATCGATGACGCTGGAACCGAAAGACCCCCAAGAGAAAAGGATTTATTTTCATAGTTAATTTTTGCTCCATAACGCAAGAACCAGTCATTTACCATTATCATAAAGTTGGAAGTCTAGGAACAACTAAAAATGATGACGGATAAAATTTATCACCAATTTACACATCGAGATAAATTTGTCGCTTTATTGCGGTTGGTTTTTCCCCTATAGCTGTAAAAAGTAGTATTTTCAAAACAGGAAACTAATTTAATTTTCCATGTAATTTTAAATATTCGTAATATTTTTCAGAAATCCAAGTAATCTGACTTCTCGTGTCAATTAAAGCAGAATTTGGTATATCAAGGGCAAAAATGATCAATCTCGGGCATTGTGGTAAACACGAACGGTTATCACCTCTCTCTCTCTTTCGGAAACATCATTGTCTGTATTACTAGCTAGGTTCCCAAAAATGTCATATGTATATTGACGCGTCATTGGACCTGATGACAATACGCCAACATTTATTTTAAAAAATTATCTCTAGAAGCAAACGAGCTTGTGCTGTCTGATAAAGAGAGATTGGGTGGGAACATACTCAAATTTTGAACATTAAAATATGAAGTATCCCGCTCTGACGAATTTCTGGAAAATGCATTTTTATCTGATGTATTAAGCTGAGCCATATTTACCCGATTTCTTTTATTATTAAAATTTTGGCCACAACAATATTTTTCTTGCTGAATCTGAGAAGTATTAGCCTTATACGAGGGTAGTTCAATAAGTCCTTAGAATGACCAACAGATGGCGCGCGAATCGCTCCAAATCATCTGTTTTCAGTCAGCACCACTCCCGACTAGA
>NC_046661.1:127268822-127274712 GCF_010883055.1 Belonocnema kinseyi
AACTTCCGAAAACGCACTTTTCTGAAGGATTAAAAAAACTTGAAAAGCGATTGACCAAGTGTATAGAGCTCCAAGGAGATTATGTTGAAACATAAAAAAAAAACTTACCCAAAAAAAATTGTTTTTATACTTCATTGTAAGGACTTATTGAACTACCCTCGTACCTATCTCGATTGCCATTATTTTGATTATTCTGATTATTTTGAGAAGAACTGAAACTATTTTGAATTTTTTTTTATTCACATTATTTTCGGCGTATGTTGCATCCAACTGCGCGAGAACCTGCAAAATCCTATTCATATCGGAATAATCAATTGCAACTAGAGCTTCGCGTACCCTCATGGGCATTTTCTGGACCACGTTATAATGTACTTCGTAAGATTCCATCTTAGGGTTGAAATACTTCGCTTCTTTCAACTGACTCAAAAAACACGTTTGCAAATTACTCTGACTTGGATCGAAACGCTTTGATAGCCAATTTGACTTAAGTTTAACTTTTATGGGAATTGAATAGAATTCACAAAGAAACTCAGTTTTAAAATATTCATAATCAATCAACTAATTCCTACGATTATCATACCAAACTCTAGCTCGGCCTACCAGGGAGCTCTCCATGACAATGAGCTTCTTTTGATCGGGTACCCGTTTGTTCATGAAGTATCTTTCTAAAGACTCTACAAATTCATTTGGATTACGTGACTCATCCTCAAACTTGGGACATTTTACATCAATATGAGCTGATTGCAAACCTTTAATTAAAGACGTGATTAAACGAGTGACAAATTTCCCTTGTTGTTAATTATGATTTGCATTCTGATCTTCATTTTGTCATGCATTTTGAATTCTTAATCTCGCTATTTCATCATTTTGAGTTTTCGTCACCTGGCGCAAACGAATCAATTCTTGACGCATTTGATCTGGGTTCATTTAACTCACGTCATACTCCTCCACGGGCATCTCGGCACTTAAATAACGTCTTACGTTATAAATGTTAATTCTATTTTCTTGACTACGTGCACGAGATGCTCGAACAAGACCAGGTATCAAAGGACCACCTCTAGACCTTAGATTTATTGAAGTACAGTACTGACTGGACATAAAAGTTTAAAGTAAATTTCAATTTTAAAATTCCAAATTAACAGAAACTAATTTTTGAAAATTTTGATTCATAAAATTTTTTATATCAAAAGAAATTTTGATGAACTAAAAACTCAGGTCCCTGTCCAGGCGCCACATATAATAAATTTAGATTTGATATTCTATTTGAATTTTAAATATTAATAAAACTGATCAAACGTTTAAATTTAATTTAAATTTAAACACTCGCAATATAAGGAATGCATGACATTCGATTAAATAAATTAACCTGGTTCTATCAAAATAGTATGTTTTGAAAACAAAATCAAAGAAAAAACCTGATTTGAAGTTCGCTTGACAGCAGCGGGGAAGCCTTTGCAATATCGCACCGGTAGATAAAGGTCGCAGGGCGTGGTTTTCAGATGAGAAGTCACAGGTAGCGAATTCTCCCTTGTACCTCGCTACGCTGAAAATAGTTTTCAAGCGTGAAAATACGAACATTGTTCGAAATACCAAAATTAAATAAAACACACACAAATTTTCGATGCTGGTTAAATTTACCTTTTCGGTCGTGGCACTACACTCACACCGCCAAAACGTGGCGTTTTTAACTAGTTTTAAAATAAGTAAAAAAAGATGTTGCTCTGATGCGAGCATATAAACGAATGATCACCAATCGACGCTGATTTATCCACCTTTTCCTTAATTCCCGCGGAAAATCAAGCCATGAATGATAGAATGATAGAATGATAGAATGAAAACATTAAAAATAATTAGAGAAGAGGTAATTAAAAATTTAGATATCGCAAATGATACACAATCTGGGTATTATAATCTAAGACGTAGACCTATAACTTTTGAAATTGGCGAGCAAGTACTGAAAAGCAATAAAACATTGTCAAATAAAAGGGAAGAAATGGCTCAGAAACTGAACAAAAATTTTGAAGGACCATTTTTTATCAAAGCAAAAATTTCACTATTAATTTACGAATTAAAAACGAAAAATGGAAAATCACTAGGTAATTGGAACGTAAAAGAAATCACAAGATTTATTAGTAGAGAGTAGATTTTGATTTAAATTTTTTTTGGTGGCATACATGTTAATCATTTGATTTTTACACCACTAACAAAGATAAAAAATGACACACATACACCGAGAAAAAATAGACAAAACAGAAAGATTATTTACATGCAGAAAGATTAAGAAAAGGACTAATGTCAAGAGATGACTGGGAGAAAATGATGGCCTGGAGGAAAGAAGAAGAGGAGAAAGCCAGAAGGAAGGAACTGAAGGAGCAAATAGAGGAAGTAGCAAATAAATTAAAAAAAAACAAGAGGAGTGGCGAAACAAGAAAAATAATTAATCGGATATTTGGTTATTGTAAAAATTAAAGACAGATGATTAATAAAAGTTTCACTTCTTATAAATAACAAAATAAACAATTCTGAGGACTCTTTACAAACACAACAGAAAGGATAATTTTACTCTTTTCATACACCACAGATATAGATATTTTTTAAATTTAATTTAATAATTCAATTTAAATTTGATTAAAAGTAACGAATTTTGCAAAGAAAATTTATGAGTTGAAAATGAAAATAAATACGACTATAAGAGGCCAAGTTTGATTTTTGCTTAAAAATAAAAGTCGATTTTAGAGATAAGTTAATTTTCAGGAAAGAAGAGTCACGGAAAAGCAGAATATTGAAAAGATACTAATAGGAATGGATAACAGAAAATTAAAAAAAAAATATTACAAATAGAAACTATAGATTTTACATGTTTTCTAAATAAACTAAGAAAAAGAAATGTAGAAAAGAATAAAAGTTTCGTTTTTTTTTTATTTTTGTTTCAAGAGTAGGATGTGTTAAATTATGTTTCAGCTTATAATAAGATGATGGAAGAAATAAAGATGTGGCAGTGCAGGCATTGCGAGAGGATGGTTCCAGTACAACTTTACATTATTCACAATACGTCCTGTGACCAGATGTCAAACGGGACAAAAAACCACCACACTGTTCCTGATTCGACAAGGACCAAATACATAAAAGGAGGCTGGGCAGAGGCAAATCAAGAGTTCAGGGAAATTATAAAGATTGCTCTAAGGAAGGAGAAATGGACAGACCTTAAACAGAGACAAACAACACAAAAAATACAAGACAAGAAAAACAATGAAGAAGATGACGAATATATTCAGCTGGACCTAACTGAGGAAGTTTTTTACCTGACACTCATCGACGAAATCGAGAAGACCGAAGAATTATTGAAAGAATAAAGGTCGTCCCAAACGAAGGGAGGGGGGGGGAGATTGTAACAAAGTTACAAGCAACCCGCTCTCGCACGGCCCTTCGGGCCCATGATTAGGAGTGGGGAACTACAACCCCAGTCCATATAACTTGCCTCGAAGGCAAGTTGATTTGTGCTACCTGTCCATTTACTTGGTCACGTTGGTTCAGACATTCCCAACCCCTTGGTATCAACCACAACGCCACGTTATCCGCCCTAAAAGATCTCCAGCCATCAGCCTCATTACCAAAGGTTATTTTCCGAGGAACACCCCGACTGCTCCGGAACCTTGGCTTCGCTGGCCGGGTTCTTTTAACAGCTCCATCGCCCTCTCTTGGCTTCGTCGCCCGGTTCGGGCTATACCACAGCTATCATTTGCCACTTCATAATTGTAAGTTTGGTTTAATAAACCCTTTTATATGTCAATAATTGCCTTCCTAATTGACTTCACCTTGTCTTCTCGACGCCCCCATCCTTATCTTTCCTTAATTTGCAAGAACTCTCACAACACGTGTGAATTATTGAGCATGTAAATTGAATAATCGATCTTTGAATTGAAAAACGTTTCGATCAAACTCCGAATTATTAAGTTCAATTTTTCGAGAATACAAAATGTCCTCATGTTAATTAAATAAAAATAGAAACTTTTTTGCGGCAGTGTTGTCCTCTAGAATAAAAAAAATGTTGCAATTTATTTTTGGAGCACTTAAATGTATATGGCTCGTCTTGTACTACATATATTATATGCATCAAAGAGCACCTTATTCAGAGGCGGAGCATACAAAAGTTTCGAGGTGCAGAGGAATTTGTGGGGGTAGCGCGTTTCCGAGAAAATATTTCTCCTACCACCCCGAGAGGCGCCCTATTGAGAGGCTTGACTGTACATGATGAATTTGAATTATTTTCTTAAAAACTGTGAGCAAACATTAGATTTAGCAAGTAAGAATTATTTGATGTTTTTAAAAAATGCGCAAATTTTAAACATCCGTATCAATTTTTGTAAAATATTTCATCAGACTTTTAAATGATTGATTGTAAGTCATATAGATTTATGATAATATATAAATTTTCCGTGCAAAATCAGCTATCTTTAAACGCAAAAGAATATACAAATGTTGACTGTTATAAAACGTTACTATCCTGGAATATCAAGCTTATCGCTTTAAAACAAAGAGATGACGATTATAGTATAGATCATATAACCCGATAAAACAAAAGAGTATTCATCAGCTATATTACATTACTGTGTTTCACCACGAATTAGAATATATGATGATTGTCTCCATTGTGACCTTATGTTTGGCAATAGTCCTCAATTTTATTGGTGAATATAACAATATATATCTATAATGTTAAGGAATTTATCTTAAAATTTACGCAAATCGGAAATCCGAACATCTTTACGATTAATAAGTCCGCTAAAGCATATTTTTAGTCTTTTTTCATTTGTTTACAATTTTTTAAAAGAATAAAAAATTTTCTTAAGATTTCTAAGAAAGCACCAGATTTCATTTTTTTACAAATAATCTAACAATGTATTTTTAATGACTTTTTAATTTGATTGCACACAAAAAATGATCTTATTCTATCATTTAGCAATCGTAACAAAACATTCATTTTCTTCTCACATTTTATACCAATACTTTGAATGTAAATGAGGTAAACGTAAATATTCCTAATCTCAAAGAATAAAGTTTAGTCATTAATTTGTTAAATCATTTAAGGAAGTAAAAATTGGACTTTCGGAAAGTTAAAGAAAATGTCAACTTTGTTATTAAATAAAAAGTGTAGCCTTTTTTCAAACAAAAATCTATGCACACAACTATTTTAGAATTCGATTGAATAGCATAGGCTGAAAACGAATTCGTCCACAAAACCCTAAAAGATGTTCTTCTTTGTTAATTGTTGCAGCTTTGAGTTTACAATTTGATTGCTTACCTAATGGCGCCCCCATTCCTGGTGTTCCTCGTTACGGGCCTTCCAATTTTTTTTCTTGTTTTCTTCCACCTGCCGAACCTAATTCTCCTGCAAGGTCTTCAGCGTCTACAGAGAGACCTCCTCGAGCCAGGCAGAAGTCTCTTCATGTCAGACGCAGAACTTCTCCTGCGACGTCCACTTTCTCTAAAATACTTGGATTTAAAATTGAGGATTTAAGATTTATGCAACTTATTTCTCAAAGGAATCCGAACAGGATATTCGGACTTCGAAAGTACACCTTTCCTGCCAATACTCCACTTAAATTAAGGACAACAGGTAATCTACTTGTATCATTGCCAGCCGGAGAACAAATTGTATTATCAGCGCCTAATGGTGACGTTTTTTCATTATTGTATAAATGCTGGCGGCAAGCGACTTTGCGTGGACTATATATGCCTCTTTATACAAAGGGAATACGGGCGAAAATAAACATAAATAGTGGCAAGGTTGAAGAATTGAACAGAGAAGAAATCACGGACACTCCAATGGGCTATAGAAGCACAATCCGAAAGTGTTTTAGAATTAGTCGTGTGGAATCTACGACTCTTT
>NC_046661.1:127274812-127276156 GCF_010883055.1 Belonocnema kinseyi
TGAAGAATTGAACAGAGAAGAAATCACGGACACTCCAATGGGCTATAGAAGCACAATCCGAAAGTGTTTTAGAATTAGTCGTGTGGAATCTACGACTCTTTCACAATAAATTACAGTTGATCAATTTGCCACCATGAACTGAAATTCTTAACCAACTATCTTCATTCTAAATAAGTGACAATATGACTGGCTACTTTCCAATCTTAGATTTTGGCTCTAGAAGCTAATCTCACTAGGGGTAGGAATCATGTGCTGCCTCCTAAGTCATGTAATCTAAATATCAGTCTGGAAAGTGTATCTTTGTTAAGTTTTTTATCATTCTATTTTTCACCTTAGTGTTTTAGCCTGAAGGCAAGATTAGCGCCTTTAGTTGAGGTGATGTGTTACCCTTTGAGGTTTTCTGGAGCCTTGGGGATTTCCTGACAATGCCACATCTATTATTGCTTTACAGCATTCGGCATCAGATTATAATATCTTGTTAGGGCTATCCTCAACAAGTATCAATTACTATTCCTTACAGGCCTGTTGGAAGCGCGACTATTATCATTTTGCAGGTGATCAAGTCTAGGATTCCACCAGGGGGCATTCTTGTCTGTTTTCTTAATACGAAGAGGACTTTTGCCTTCGTACGCCTCGTTAATCAATTTTTATGCGTTTTTCGTCAAATTCTATTTGTTTGATAGACTTTATCTTCACAGTCGGAAGCCCAGCAAACTTCTGAGATCCTGCGTATAAGAAGTATTCTAGTCAGTTGGATAATATGATATCCCTTAAACATTTTTCTCATTCTTATCGATTATAAGGTCAAATCAATGACTTCACAAAACCTAAATGATATAAATGTAGGTTTAATAATTTGACTTAGTAATGTTAAATCAAAATTCGAAAGATAAACTATTACCCAACCCTGTGGTTTGTGTCCATATTAACTCAAGTTAAATGACGTGCTTAAGAATCACATTTAATGATAATTGGCCATACTTTTATGAAAAAGTAGTCAACCAGATTTTTCTCTTCCTCAGATGGTGGTACGAGGGTAGTTCAATAAGTCCTTAGAATGAAGTATAAAAACAATTTTTTTTGGGTAATTTTTTTTTTATTTTTCAACATAATCTCCTTGGGGCTCTAAACACTTGGTCAATCGCTGTTCAAGTTTTTTTAATCCTTCAGAAAAGTGCGTTTTCGGAAGTTCCTCAAAATAAGCACTTACAGAGGCAATGGCGTCTTCGCTGTCTGGAAATATCTGTCCACCGAGCCATTTTTTCAAGTTTGGAAATAAGAAAAAGTCACTGGGGGGCTAAATCTGGTGAATACGGTGGGTGTTCGACCAATTCGAATTTTAGT
>NC_046661.1:127276256-127290072 GCF_010883055.1 Belonocnema kinseyi
TGAAGAATTGAACAGAGAAGAAATCACGGACACTCCAATGGGCTATAGAAGCACAATCCGAAAGTGTTTTAGAATTAGTCGTGTGGAATCTACGACTCTTTCGCAATAAATTACAGTTGATCAATTTGCCACCATGAACTGAAATTCTTAACCAACTATCTTCATTCTAAATAAGTGACAATACGACTGGCTACTTTCCAATCTTAGATTTTGGCTCTAGAAGCTAATCTCACTAGGGGTAGGAATCATGTGCTGCCTCCTAAGTCGTGTAATCCAAATATCAGTCCGGAAAGTGTATCCATGTTAAGTTTTTTATCATTCTATTTTTCACCTTAGTGTTTTAGCCTGAAGGTAAGATTAGCGCCTTCAGTTGAGGTGATGTGTTACCCTTTGAGGTTTTCTGGAGCCTAGGGGATTTCCTGACAATGCCACATCTATTATTGCTTTACAGCATTTGGTATCAGATTATAATTTCTTGTTAGGGCTATCTTCAACAAGTGTCAATTCCTATTCCTTGCAGGACTGTTGGAAGCGCGACTATTATCATTTTGCAGGTGATCAAGTCTAGGATTCCACCAGGGGGCATTCTTGTCTGTTTTCTTAATACGAAGAGGACTTTTGCCTTCATACGCCTCGTTAATCAATTTATGTGGGTTTTTCGTCAAATTCTATTTGTTTGATAGACTTTATCTTCCCAGTCGAAAGCCCGGCAAACTTCTGAGATCCTGCATATAAGAAGTATTCTAGTCAGTTGGATAATATGATATCCCTCAAACATTTTTCTCATTCTTATTGATTATAAGGTCAAATCAATGACTTCACAAAACCTAAATGATATAAATGTAGGTTTAATAATTTGACTTAGTAATGTTAAATCAAAATTCGAGAGATAAACTATTACCCAACCCTTTGGTTTGTGTCCATATTAACTCAAGTTAAATGACGTGCTTGAGCATCACATCCAATGATAATTGGCCATACTTTTATGAAAAAGTAGTCAACCAGATTTTTCTCTTCCTCAGATGGTGGTAGCTACTGAGAGTCAAATGGTAGATACGCTAAGCAAATCACCATAAATATAGAGAGAGAGAGTTTAAGGCCATGTGAGGAGTGGGTCACGTGTCTAGATTACTATCTTACCGATACTCTTTTTATTTCCTAACTTAGTTTTGCACGAAGCGCCACATGCTGTGCATCTTGTTTAGTCACTCAGAGCATCTTATTCAGTAACCCGAATTTTCAACTCGATGTAGCGGTTCATGTGAAAATAAGTTAGAAAATAAAAAGTGTAGGTAAGCTAAGAATCTGCTCAAGTGAATTCACTTCGCATATGACCTTAAAGAAAAAAAACTTTTAATCAGTTTTCATTAACCCCTTCGTTGGCATTGACGCAAAATGCGTCAAAATTTTCCGTGCCCAGTGTGGCATTGACGCACAATGCGTCAATCTTCTTTTTTCCTATTTAACGTACTCCGATTATGCATTTAAGTCTTACTCGGGGGTTTCTGGGATCGCTGAATCCGAATCTGAAGTCAAAATTCAAAAATTCGAAATGGCGGATCCAATATGGTGGACGAAAAAAACGGCTCGATTTGGATCAATCTCGGTGCTTACGGATTTTTGGGGCCGCTGAATCAGAATTTAAAGTCAAAATTCAACCATTTTAAATGGCGGATATTTTCGTCCACCATTTAAAATTGTTAAATTTTGAGTTCTCTTTCGGGTTCAGTGACCCAAAAACCCGTAAGTACCAAGACTTCGAAGATTCTGGAACACACTGACTCAATTTTGCACACCCATAAAATTTTTAACAAACGAGATTAATTGTTCATCCAAATAAACAAATTTTCAGCAAAATACATGCATTTTCTAAAAGAAAAAAAGAAAAACTTTTAACACCCATTTATGCTATTTTTTTGAAAAAAAACACACTTTTTTCGAGGCTGAATATCTAGAAATTTGCGCATTATGTAGAAAAACTTCAGACCGAAAAATGTTTGTATTTACATTACAGTAAGTGTTTGTAAAGAAAAAATAATTTTGGGACAAAATTATTATTTTATTTTTGACCATACTTGTTTTTATTTTAAATTAATATTTTCTAGCTTTTTTAATAAACACATGTAGTGAACAGATTTATAACTATATCATTTTGTGCATAACATTTAGAAAATATTCATTTATAAAAAAATTGCAAAAAATGAAAAAATAAACAACAAATTTTCCTAATATTATTTTCTCCACACACACACTTATGCTGCATGTGAAAAAGAATCATTTTTTCTTTTTGTAGTTTTTCTTTATAATGTATAGATTCCGAAATACTCAGCGTTAAAAAAAGTTGTGTTTTTTTATTCCGAAATATGTCATAACTTTGAAACAGCTTAATAAAAAAATGGCATCTTGAGCTCATTTAAAATGAAACACAAAAACGCATCAAAACCACTTAAGATTTTTTTAAATACATGAACTTAAAACAAATACGATATTTAAATAAAATAGTTTATTTTAAGCCAAATCATTTATTCTTCTACCAAAATAACAAAATTATTTTTCAATCAAAAACAGTTTAACTTGACAACAACAAAATAAACTAATTCTAGAAAAGGTTTACTACATTAACCAAAAAGCTTTTTTTTACCAAAAAGATGAATTAAAAAAAAAGATGATTCATTAGCAAAATAAATTAATTATGAAATCAAGTACTGGAGTTTTACACTAAGAGTGCTGAATTTCTGAATCAAGATCAAACAATTAAAAATAAAATAATGAAACTTTTAGTTAGAAAATTACTTTTATCAAAAAAGGCGAATTTTCAACAAACTACCTGAATTTTCCACAAATAAAGATTTTTCACTCGAGAAAGAAAGAAAAATTTTTCTAAATTGTTGAACCTTTGAAGCCTAAAAACAATTTTTTCCTCTAAAGATTGAATTTTCAAACAAAAAATATAAATCCAACAAAAAATTAATTTTGCACGAAATTGATGCATTTTACCCAACAAACAAAAAATTTCAAATGAAAAAAAAAAATTTTTTGTTTATAAAAAAGGGCAATTTTAAAATTATAAAGGTGAATCTTACAAAATTGTAAAACCAATTTCATTTTCAGTTAAAAAAAAAGTTTTTTAACGAAAAAATTCTTTTTCACTAAACAGTTCAATTTTCAACCAAAGAAAAAAAATATAATAAAACAGAAAAAAAAAAAATTTCAAACAAAATAGTTGAATAATTAAACAAAGAATAATAATTTTTAACCAAAAAGTTACACTTTTATGAAAATGAGAACTTACCACTAAAAAAATGAATTTTTAAATAAAAAAAAATTTCAGAAAAATAGTACAATTTTCTGTTCCGAAAGCTTTCAGTTGACTTTTCACGATAAAAATATGAATTTTTAAAGAAGAAATAAGTTTCTATGAGAAAAATATAAGTTCCAATTGAAAGACGAATTTTTAATCAAAGGATGACTTTTTGACAAAATTGTTGACTTCTCTACCAAATAGTTGCATTTTTATTTTTAAAAAATATGAAATTTCTCTTAAAACAGATGAATTTTTATTAAAAAAAATTTTCAAACAATAGTTCATTTTTCATCAAAAAAAGATTCCAGTTCACTTTCAAGATCAAAATATGAATTTTGTAACAAAAAATAAGTTTTTACGAAAAAAAAATTGAATTTTCAATCCAAAACGACGAATTTTTTCAACCGAAAATATGTATTTTTGACAAAATAGTTAACTTCTTTACCATAAAGTTGAATTTTTATCCAAGAATGATGAAATGTGTACTAAGACAGATGAATTGTTTATAGAAAACGACAAACTTTTCTTTAACAAGTTGAACTTTCATTTAGAAAATACTTCAGTTCATTTTTAAACATTAAAATATAAACTTCAAACAAAAAGTCAATTTTTTGATGAGATGGTTCAATTTTTAACAAAAGAGTAGAATTTATTACCAAACTGTTGCAGTTTTGTCAAAGGAAGATAAAATTTCTCTTAAAGCAGATGAATTTTTAATTAAAACAAAATTATTATTTTTTAAGTTGCATTTTCATCCGGAAAATATTTCAGTTATTCTTTTAACACAAAAATAACAAATTAAAACAAAAAGTAAATTCTCTTCGAAATATTTGAATTCTCAACAGAACAGTAGAATTGCCAACCATAAATATGACTTAAAAAAAATTCTTGACTCTTTAATCGAAAATCTACAGTTTTATCCAAGAAAGACAAATTTATTTTAAACCAGATAAATTAGAAAAAATCTTAAAAATTAGGTGAAATTTTATCCAAAGATGATTCCAGTTCCTTGCCCAACACTTAAATAAGAATTGTAAAAACAAGTAAATTCACGACCCAGAAGTTAGCTATGCATATAGATTTGAAAATTCGACCTTGAATAAAAAATGAAATAATAGACGTAGCTAAAAAGTAAAAAAACCGCCGGAATCGTCTGAGACATATCTCTAAGTGTTTTTTTAACTTTTTTTAAAAAGTCATTTTTTAAACAATTAAGTTGTTAATTAACATATATAGTTCATTATCAAAAAAACCAAAAGCCCTAAAGAAAAATGCAGATAGTTCTGGATTCCCCTCGGCTATATCTCCAGGTGCTTTTTTTCATTAAAAAAAAATTAATTATTTAAACTATTATATTGTTTATAATTTTTAAAACTTGTGGTAAACAATTCCTAGTAGTTAAGTGAAAAATAACATACCTTAAAGTATCATAAATTAAAAAAAAATTTAAACAATACAAAAAAGTTAGTTTAAACATTGTTTCCCCCCCCCCTAAGCACACAGCTTCACGGTATCCTATGACACAAATGGATTTGATTATTTATCCTTCATTATAAAAAAAAACAAAAGTCATCGAGAAAAAGTAAGGATAGTTCTGGATTCTACTCGACTATATCTACAGGTGTTTTTTTAATGAAAAAAGTTATTTAAACAATTAGATTGTTTATAATATTAAAAAATTCATTTAACAATTGCAGTAAACAATTCAGAGTTGTTGAGTTAAAAATAACATACCTTAAAGTATCGTGAATGCCAAAAAAATTTAAACAATGCAAAAGCTAGTTTAAACATTGTTTTTGCTCCCTCTACGCACACAGCTTTACGACATCCTATGGTGCTTATGGATTTGATTATTTATCCTTCATTATAAAAAAAAAACCAAAAGCCCTAAAGAAAAGTGAAGATAGTTTTGGATTCTCCTCAGCAATATCTCAAGGTGTTTTTTTCATTGAAAAAAAATTATTTAAACAATTAGATTTTTTAAATTAAAAAAAAATTTATTCAAAAATTGTGGAAAACAATTCAAAGTTGTTGAGTGAAAAGTAACATACCTTGAAGTATTGCAAAAAAAATTAATTTCTTAAACAATTACACTGTTTATAATATTAAAAATTTATTTAACAATTGCGGTTAAAAGTTCAGAATTTCTGAGTGAAAAATAACCTACCTTGAAGTATCATGAATGAAAAAAAATGTTTAACAATGAAAAAAGCTAGTTTAAACATTGTTTTTGCCCCTCTACGCTCACAGCTTTACGATATCCCATTGCGCATATGGATTTAGTTATGTATCGTTCACTTTCAAAAAAACCAAATGTCCTAAAAAAAAAAGTAAAGATAGTTCTCGATTCTACTCGGAAATATTTCCAGGTGTTTTTTAAATAAAAAATAAACATTATTTACACAATTATATTGTTTATAATTTTAAAAAATTCATTTAACAATTGTGGAAAACAATTCAGAGCTGCTGAGTAAAAAATAACATACCTTGAAGTATTATGGATGAAAAAAAATTTTATACAATGCAGAAAAGTTAGTTTAAAGATTGTTTTTGCCACCTCTACGCACACAGCTGTACGGTATCTCATTGCGCACATAGATTTGATTATTTATCCTTCAATATGAAAGAAACCAAAAGACCTAAAGAAAAAGTAAAGATAGTTCTGTTTTTTCCTTGGCAATATCTCCAAAAATTTAGTTAACAATTGTGGTCAACAATTCATAGTTGTTAAGTGAAAAATAAAATACCTTTGGACTTTTGGTTTTTTTTTTATAATGAAGGATAAATAGTCAAATCCATATGCGCCATGGGATATCGTAAAGCAGTGTGCGTAGAGGAGGAAAAACAGTGTTTGAGCTAACTTTTTTGCATTGTTTAAAATTTTTTTTCATGAATGATACTTCAAGGTATTTTATTTTTCACTTAACAACTCTGGATTGTTCACCACATTATTTAAATAAAATTTGTTAAATTAGAAACAATATCATTGTTTAAATAATTCATTTTTTTAATGAAAAAACGCCTGAAGATATTGTTGAGGATAATCCAGAACTATCTTTACTTTCTCTTCATGACTTTTGGTTTTTTTCATAATTAAGGATAAATAATCAAATCCATTTGTGCCATAGGATACCGTGAAGCTGCGTGCGTAGAGGGGGCAAAAACAATGTTTAAACTAACCTTTTTGCATTGTTTAACATTTTTTATCATTCATGATACTTCAAGGTATGTTATTTTTCACTTAACAACTCTGAATTGTTTACCACAATTGTTAAATAAATTTTTTAACATTATAAACAATGTAATTGTTTAAATAATTAATTT
This sequence comes from Belonocnema kinseyi, assembly GCF_010883055.1. NCBI lineage: Eukaryota > Metazoa > Arthropoda > Insecta > Hymenoptera > Cynipidae > Belonocnema > Belonocnema kinseyi. The sequence goes on from NC_046661.1 coordinate 127,282,885, forward strand.
TTGAAAATCAAAAAACACCTGGAGATATTGCGGAGGAGAATCCAGAACTATTTTTACTTTTTCTTTAGGACTTTGGTTTTCTTTGTAATAAAGGATAAATAATCAAATCCATATGCGCCATAGAATATCGTAAAACTGTGTGCGTAGAGGGGGCAAAAACAATGTTTAAACTAACTTTCATGTATTATTAAGAAATTTTTTTCATTTACGATACTTCTAGGTATGTTATTTTTCACTCAACAACTCTGAATCGTTGACCACAATTGTTAAATAAATTTTTAAATATTATGAACAATGTAATTGTTTAAATAATTAATTTTTTTAAATTAAAAAAAAAACACCTGGAGATATTGCCGAGGACAATCCAGAACTATCTTTACTTTTTCTTTAGGACATTCGGTTTTTTCTATAATGAAGGATAAATAGTCAAATCCATATGCGCCATGGGATATCGTAAAGGTGTGTGCGTAGAGGGGGCAAAAACAATGTTTGAGCTAACTTTCTTGCATCGTTTAAATTTTTTTTTCATTTATCATACTTCAAGGTATGTTATTTTTAATTCAACAACTCTGAATTGATTACCGCAATTGTTAAATAAATTTTTAAATATTATAAACAATCTAATTGTTTAAATAATTTTTTTTCATTAAAAAAACACCTGTAGATATAGCCGAGTAGAATCCACAACTATCTTTACTTTTTCTTGAGGACTTTTGGTTTTTTTTTATAATGAAGGATAAATAATCAAATCCATTTGTGCCATTGGATACCGTGAAGCTGTGTGCGTAGAGGGGGCAAAAACAATGTTTAAACTAACTTTTTTGCATTGTTTAACATTTTTTATTATTTATGATACTTTAAGGTATGTTTCTTTTCACTTAAAAACTCTGAACTATTTACCACAATTGTTAAATAATTTTTTAAATATTATAAACAATGTAATTGTTTAAATAATTAATTTTTTTAATGAAAAAACACCTGGAGATATTGCCGATGAGAATCCACAACTATCTTCACTTTTTCTGCATGACTTTTGGTTTTTTTTATAATGAAAATTAAATAATCAAATCCATTTGTGCCATACGATACTGTGAAGCTGTGTGCGTAGAGGGGGCAAAAACAATGTTTAAACTAACTTTTTTGCATCTTTTAAAATTTTTTTTTCATTCATGATACTGCAAGGTATGTTATTTTTCACTTAACAACTCTAGATTGTTTACAACAATTGTTAAATAAATTTTCAAATATTATAAACAATGTAATTGTTTAAATTATTAATTTTTTATGAAAAACACCTGGAGATATTGCTGAGGAGAATCCACAACTATTTTCACTTTTACTTTATGACTTTTGGTTTCTTTTATAATGAAGGATAAATAATAAAATCCATATACGTTATAGGGTATTGTAAAGCTGCGTGCGTAGAGGGGGCAAAAATAATGTTTAAACTAACTTTTTTTCATTTGTAAAAAATTCGTTTCATTAATGATACTTCAAGGTAAGTTATTTTTCACGTAAAAACTCTAAATTTTTTGCCACATTGTTAAATAAATTTTAAGAAATTATAAACAATATAATTGTTTAAATAATTTTTTTTTCAAATGAAAAAAAAAACATCTGGAGATATTGCCGAGGAGAATCCAGAACTATCTTCACTTTTTCTTCAGGACTTTTGTTTTTTTTTATAATAGAGGATAAATAATCAAATCCATATGCGCCATGGGATATCGTAAAGATGTGTGCGTAGAGGGGGCAAAAACAATGTTTAAACCAACTTTTTTTCATTATTAAAATTTTTTTTTCATTCATAATAGTCAAGGATACCTTTCTAGGAAATTTTTTAAATTTGCAAACAAATAATAAAATTTATAACTGAAAAGACAATCTTCACAGCTGTTGCGTAATTTAAATACGGTTCCTTATGTAAAGTTGTTTTGAGACTTTCGAATAATTAATTCATAGTATTATACAACGCGGGAGTAAATTACTTTTCCAAATTAGAATTTAGATGTATGGCACTATATAAATTTGCCAAGCAAAAAGCAGCTTAACTTAGAACGTGAAAGATTGTACAAATGTTGACTTTTATAAAATGTTAGTATTTCAGAATGTCAAAACGACCGCTCTAAATCAAAGAGAGGAAACTTACAGCACAAATTATAAAATCTCATAAAGCACAAAAATATTCTTCAGCTTCATTGGCAATCAAATAGCATATTATTAAATTAAGCAGTTTCTCGTCGAATCAGAAAAGATGAGGATTATCTCTATTCTAGCCTTATCCTTAGCAGTAATCCTCCATTCTATTGGTAAATAAATATAATAATATATCTGTAGTTTTAAGAAATTTTTTTTTTTTAATTCACGCGTAGAACTCAAGATGCTTTTTATATTTCTTTACATTACTCCCAAGGGAGTAAAAAGTACTTTTAACTTTCTAGGGGCGAAAACGTACTTTTTCCTCTCTAGGGGCTAAAAAGTACTTTTTACTCACCGTAAAAACTGTAAGGAAATTTTTGTTGCAGATAATTGAATTTTTCGGCAATTTACGGGAAATTACCATTTATAATTGTTAAAATTACCGTAAATTACGAAAAAAATTTATTTAATTTGGAGTAATTAATCTTAAATTACCATAAATGACTAAAATATTTCGATTAAATTCCGAAAATGTATAAAAAAAATTTTTAATTGAATCTTGGGTAATTTATGGTAAGTTTCCACCGATAACATTTAATGTTACTATAAATTACCAAAAATTTTCGTAAATTTATCAAACTGTTTAAAATTGAATTTTGGGTAGTTTATGCTAAGTTTCCGCATTAACCTGTTAAATTGACATAAATGACTGAAAATTCCCATAAACTTCTGAAAATTTAGACATTTTTTAATTGAATTTTGGACAATTTCTGGTAAGTTACAAAAAATTAAGTGTTATCTTACCATAAACTAACAAAAATTTATTAAATTCCCGGAAATTTCTGAAAAAATGTATCGTTGAACTTTGTGTGGTTTATGACAATTTAACATATTTACCTGTAAAATTACCATAAATGACCTAACATTTTCATAAATTTCTGAAAATATAATCATTTTAAAAATAAATTTTGGACAATGTGTTGTAAATAACATGATTTTTCCTGTAATATTACCATAAATTACCGAAAATTGCATAAATTTTCGGAAATTTATGAAAATTTTTAAAGTTGAATCTCGGGTAGTTTATGTTAATTTAACATATTTACTCGTGAAATTACCATAATTGACCAAAAGTTGCCATAAATTTCCAGAAATGTATAGAATTTTTTGAATTGAATTTTGGGCAATACATGGTTAGTTACCATAAATTACCTGTAATATTACAATAAATTTCCGAAAATTTCACAAATTTCCAGAAATTTATCAAAATTTTAAAAATCGAAATTTTGGGTAACTTATAATAAGTTTCCACATATACCTGTAAAATTACAATAAATGACCGTAAATTCACAATAATGCCTGAAAAGTTATCTCTAATATTACTATAAATTCCCAAAAATTTCATAAATTGCCGAAATTTATCAAATTGCCGAAATTTATCAAATTGTTTTAAATTGAATTTTAGGTGTTTTATGATAAGATTCTATATTTAGCTGTAAAATTACTGTAAATGATTGAAAATTTGGATAAATTTTATTCAAAATTCGTATTTTTGTATTAAAAAGTCAAATCAAATCATTTTGATGAAAATTCAACTCTTTTTTTTGTTAAAAATTTGTCGTATGGATTTAAATATGATGATTTTTAAGTCGATTTTTTATTTTTCTTGGATAAAAATGCAACTATTTGGTTGCGAATTCAACGATTTTGTGAAAAATTTTTCCTTCTTGATTGAAAAACTTCGTCTTTTTCAATTGAAATAAAAAATTGTGCAGAAACTTATCTCTTGTTATAAAATTCATAATTTTATTGTAAATATTCAACTATTATGTTTAAAACATTTGGTTGAATCAGTTTGTTAAGAAATAATTTTTTTGTTAACATTTATATTTTTAATTGAAAATTCACCTCTTTGGTTTGAAGTTTGTATTATTTTGCTAAAAATTAATCTTTTTAAATTTAAAATTTTACAAATTTGTTAGACGTTAAACTGCAGTGTTAATTCTTTCTTATTGAAGGCTTATGTATTTGTTTAAAAATTTATATTTTTCGTGGAAAAGCCTTTTTTTGTTAAAAATTGATTTTTCAACTAAAAATTTAACGTTTCCACAGTTTTTAAGATTAATATTTTTTATTTGAAAATTCTCCTTTTTTGGTAAAATAATCATTTTCTTGAATTGAAATTTTTGTTATTAAAAAATGCATATGTTTCGAGAATAATCAATTTTTAAAAAATGAAATTCAACTATTATGTTTAAAATTTAAGAATTAAGAAAAAATGAAATTACTCGGTAAAAAGCCACTTTTCATAATGGAAAAGGCATTTGTTTGTTTAAAATAAATTAATAAATAAAAAAAAATTTAATTTGTATCTGAAATACAGTTTTACTCCGTTTATAAAAGATCTTCTGTGAAAACTATTGAAAGAATAAAATGCTAGCATTTGAATATAAATGATCAATGAGAATGAAAAATTATTCAAGGAAAAATCAAGGAATTTTGAATATGTCGTGCTTACGCTTGATTGACCACCGCACAGTCGAAAAAAAATTTGTTTTGTTCAAAATAACTTACAGCCCAGAAATATTGACGGATTTGATCAAAACATATATTTTTAAAATCTTTTTTAGTATTTCAAAAGACCTGCCTGGTTTGAATTTTATATTAGGCTTTGAATTTTTTTATAAATAAACAAATAGGACAAAAAATTGCCATTTTTCCTATTTTACGTTCTCGGTGGTCGTCAATAACGTGAAAGTTGTTAAAATCGTCTAACTTTTATAAAATGACATTAGTTACAAATACTCTAATTTTATATAATAAACAAACCATTTTCATAAACAAATTATTTGTTCAAAGAATGTTTTTTCTACCATTTTCCATGATTTTACGTTCTTTAAAATTATATGGCAAGAAATTTGAATAAAAAAATAAAATGATGCTCATTTTGAAAACATTCATCAATAGTTGATAAATTTTATAATTTTTCAAACGAATTTCACAAACACATTATTCGGAAATAATGCATTGTTTTATCATATATGTTTTTTTTTAAATATAAAATTTATCTACTAATTTTCAGTTTTTTTTTAAATTTTCATAAAGTTCTCAATTTAAAAAATTAATTAAAAAACCAATGTTTTCATCCACAGATAACCGAATAAAACTCGTAAAATTTATCAATAAGTTATTATTGTTGCTGAAACTGTCATTAGGTTCTCAACTAAGAGAACAGAATTTTTGTATTAAATTTTGTTTTTAAAAATCCTAAAAATAACCAACTAATTATGAATTTTTCTAAAATTGTCATAAATTTCATCATTTTTAAAAAATGGCATCGAAAAAACGAATTTTCTTTCAAAAATAGCTGACTAATGCATTTGCTTATTAAATTTGTTTATAATATTAACAATAATAATCTCAAGAAGAAATTTCTTTATCATTATATTGTTTTTATCTAACTTTCTTGCAATGTAACTTAAAGAAAGTAAAATTATAGAAAATCATAAAAAACATACTTCTAACAAATAAATTATTCATAAAAAACTGTTCGTATATTATATACTATTGAAATACCGTTATATAATATTACTCCATTAAACTTAGGCGATTTAAACCATTTTCATATAATTAACAAGCACCTGGTAAGTCAAATAGAAAAAATGACCATTTTTTCGTCATATTTGTTTATTTATTAAAATATTGTGAGCCTATTTTAAAAATCAGGCTCAACAACTCACTTGGACATCTTTACAGTTTTTTTCAAGTTTCTTTCTTGGCCTAAATCAGTAAATATGCTGTACATTATTTTAAACCAAAAAAGAAAATAATTTTTTTTTAGTTCAAAAATGTAAATTTTTTACATTTTTTAAATATAAGAAAAATAAAATTATGGGCAAAATCTTAGAATATCAAGACTTTAGGACTGTAGGAAGCTTTTTTAATTTTTCAGGATTTATTGAAATTTTATTAAAATTTTGAATTATTTTAATAGGTTATTTTCGTGTTTGAAAGCCTTACAAATATTCGAAAAGAATCTCAATGCTGAAAAGAGAAAAATACCTTAAACAAAATGTTTTTGAAAGAATAAGCAATTTTCTTAAAATTCCTCGGAAAATTGTAAAGAATTTTTCATTTTCAAAAATTAAGACTAAAATTATTTTAGAAAGTTTTAAAAAAATCGTTGAAAATTTGATATCCTTTTGTTTAATTAAAAAGGTTCTCAAAAGGTAATATTTAGACGCTTTTCTGAATGAAAAATGTTTTAATTCCAAAATGATTGGTGTCTTTTTAATCAAATTTTTCCTAAATCTTTATTTATGAATAAAATTAAAATAATAAAATAAAATTATAATGTTACAAAAAAATTCTTGAAATTAATTCAATTTTCGGTATTAGCAAATTAGAATACAGTGCTTCAGTTCAAAATAAGAGAACAATTGAGGTTCTATTACACTTATTTAAAATATGTGCTATTTAGTTTTGCCCTTGAGGATAAACTTCAAGGTTATTTCAGGATCAACTTTTAAAAAAGCGAAAAAGCCCCTTTTTGAAACCGGAAATCAAAAGAACGGAAAATTTTACATCGAAATATGCAGCTAGATTACATGTTTTAGATGACTTTAAAGGCCACTTTAAGGTCATATTAATTCAAACAATGTTTTTATGTGTATAAGAAAAGCATTTTTGTAAAATATTTCACTTTGAAATTGATCCTGACCTGATGGCCGTTCAAAAATCATGCCCGATCAGGTCGAATAAGAGAGGTAAATTTTTGGGGACAATTTTTATGACCTTTCAACGACCACCCGTCAAGGTCAAGGTCAAAGTTCAGATTTTCAACAATGCTTACTGCTTACATAAGTATGTGCGCTTTAGAATATTTTTCAATAATGCTGTTCTTATAGCCATCAAAACATTGTTTAAGTAAAAATGACCTGAAGGTGACCTTTAAGGTCATCCGGAACATATGGCCTGAATTAATATTTGATGTAAAATTTTTCCTTCCTCAGATTATCGGTTTCAACATGGGGTGTGCTATAATATTTG
>NC_046661.1:127290172-127298892 GCF_010883055.1 Belonocnema kinseyi
AAAAATAACTTTTAATCATTTATTTGTTTATAATATCACATTAACAATTTCCTCCAATTGTTCGCGCCAACTGGAGATTATTTCTATACTATTTTGACATAAATATACGACCCTATTTTATTGATCTTATGATAAATTATAAATTTTACACGGGAACCTTTTTTTTCCATTATGTGTAGTTTAACCCTTGTTTACGGTACAATTTTGTACTCTGAAAAATGGTATTTTCTCTTAATTGTTGTAGATTTGAGTTTGCTATTCGAGTGCTTACCTAATGGCGCCCCTATTCCCGGTGTTCCTCGGTGTGGACCTTCTGATTCTACTGCCAGGTCTATACCGCCTGCTAGACCTAATTCTCCTGCCAGATCTCTTCCGCCTACTAGACCTAATTCTCATGTCATATCTCTTCCGTCTGCGAGGTCTAATTCTCCTGCTAGGTCTCTTCCGCCTGCCAGGTCTAATTATCATGCCATGTCTGTTCCGCTTGCTAGACCTAATTCTCCTGCCAGGTACTTTCCGCCTGCTAGACCTAATTCTCCTGCCAGGTATTTTTCGCTTGCTGCACCTAATTCTCCTGCCAAGCCTCCTGCTCTTACAAAAACACATCTTCATGGCAGGGCCATGTCTTTTTTTGACAAGTCGTCTTCTTCTAAAGTACTTGGATTTAAACTTGAGGATCTCAGATTTATACAACTTATTTCTCGGACGAATTCGAACCGGGTATTTGGACTTCGGAGATATACTTTTCCCTCTAATACTCCACTTGAATTGAGGACAAGAAGTAATTCACTTATGTCCCTGCCAACCGGAGAGCAACTTGTTTTATCAGCGCCCAATGGTGACGTCTTTGCGATATTGTATAAATATTGGGGTCAAGCCACTTTGCGTGGGCTATATACACCTGTTGAGAGAAAGGGAAGACGGGCAAAAATAAACATGATCAGCGGCAAGGTTGAAGAATTAAATACGTCAGAAATCATGGACACACCATTAGGATATAAGAACTCAATCCGAAAGTGTTTTAGAATAAGTCGTGTAGAAACTACAACATTTTCAGTTTGAATCACAGTTGATCAGTTTGCTTCTGAAGCTAAATAAAGATTATGTACAACGCATTTATAAACATGTTAATTTTTTTCTGTATCTACACATTTGCATCAGAATGATTCGATTCTCAGAATCAATTGTCTCTCATGAATTTTTATGTCTGGCACGTGTCGAGTGTAATCCATATGTAAGCCCGAGAAATTTACTCTCATTGGGTGTTATAGTGTTTTAATAGTCATCTTTGCCATTTGGTCCAAAGTCACAATTATCCCTTCAGTACACATGATAAGTTACCCCTTTAGTTTTGTGTCCTTATTACCCCAAGTGAAATGATGTGCATTATCATCACATTCAATGAGCAATGGCTATTCTTTAACGCAGAAGTAGCCCACCAGATTTCTTCGTACCGTAGATGATGGTGGTTACTGGAGGTCAAACGATCAGTGCGCTAAACAGATGTGAATAGATACATTACCCAAATACCTATACTTGGCAAAAATACTTTCTACAAAGAGAGATATAAAGTTGCAATAACTTAGTGAATTTTATGAGATGTTTAAAAAGCGAAAAGAGCAAAGAGAAACGTGGTTTACCTATTTAATGTGTTAACTGGTGCGGCATATAGCTTTCAACCGGGTCTCCTTGCAAGCAATTTTCTATTCCACGTATCTTCAAAAAATTACAATCTATAAGAAATAAATTTTTCGGAATGCCCTGCGAGAGGATCCTTGAGGGGAGGACACAAAGTTGCACCTTAAATTTTTTTAAGCATAAATATTCATAAATATTCATACCATCTGACCTGATAACCGTAGATTAAATTTATTCACCTGCTGCATACAACTAACAGAATTCATCCCCGTGGAATTAAAAAGGTTGCCGTGAACTTACATCAGCTTTTTCTATAATATTTAAAATTACTGAAACAGGTCCCGCTGTTAAAGAAAGGATATTAAGGAGAAAGTTGTTAATCCTGTGTTTAAATGAGGGCCTTACAAATAAATATAGAAAAAAACCTACCTACCATATTAGGTTATCCTTGCACCACTTTCACACAGCAACACGTCCTATAGCTCGTAGTTCCGAGCACCATTCGAATTAGTACTCCTAGGAAAAACTAACAGGCTAATCTTTTTTTCTGAATTCTAATTACGTGGTTTATTGCGCCGAGTTCTGCAGGGATTTCCTGTTCTGTACAAAAAATTGGTAAGCATGAAATTATCGGGAAATAAGCCGAACAGCAGTTCATCTTTGATTGTGTCACGTTAAAGCCAATAATTCCCAACTCCAAGATGGGCTATAGTATCTAGACAATCCGAGTTAATTAGGACTCAAATATAATTTGACTTTTGTGCCAGAGACTTAAGAGTAATGTGGGCTTGATTTAATTACCTTATATTAGAATTATGGGCTAACGTTTGGTTAAGATCCGTAGCTGAAACATCAGATCAGTGCTCAAAGAACAAGCGAATTCACGGAAAAAGACGACGGTACCAAAGATGGGTTTCGATGAAGCATCCTTTTTGCTCTTGATCCAGACTGATTTTTGTAGGATCCATGTGAATCCGCCGAACTTTTTAGAAATTATCTTTGCATCAACGGACTTCTAGCGTAAGTACTTCCTTACACCTTGGAGCAGAATGGATACTTATTTATTAATTGGTTTTGCATTACATAGACTGCCATACCTCCAAGTTAGAATCAATTTCATAGAACATTAGCAAAAGAGAACTCGAGCGATTAAAATCTGAGAGCCTGTCAATACGCCCAACTTCTATACGATACTAATAAAGTCCTCGTAGGAATTTTCAATTCAAGAAGACAGTTGAATATTATCCCCGAATATCTGAATTTTAAATGAAAAAGTTATTTTTCGATCAAACAGTTCAACCTTAAGCTAAAGTTGCGAATCCTAAATAAAACTCTGCATTTTTTATTAAGTAATTCAACTTTTAATCAAATGTAATCAAAAATCATTTTTAATCAAAAGCTGTTGAATTCGACTCAACAAGCGCAGTTTCAAGACAATGTTTACAATTCAATCAAGAAGATGGAATTTCCTTTTTTTATCTAATCTATTCCATTGGATCTTCGTCTTTCTAATGGAGCTCGTAGAAAGCATAAAAGCGTTGATGGCCTATACGATGAATTAAATTTTTTTGGCGAAGATTATAAGCAAACATTATATTCATTAAACATAAATTGTTTTATGTTTTTTAAGTAGATAGCTGCTTTATTTCTCACAAAAGTACTTTATATGTGAAGATGATTTATAATTGTATGAGATTATATAAATTTGCCAAATAGAAGTCAGTTTTCCTTGAAACGCAAAATATTGTGCAAATACTGAATATAACAAAATGCGCATATTTCCGAATTTTAAGCTTATCGCTTTAAAACGAGAAGAGAGCTATATTATAAAATATAAAATCTAATAAAGCACTACACTACTCAGTAGCTACATTGTTAAATAAATTTTGTATTATTGCATTAAATAGTTTTTCCTTGCATTACATAAGATGAATTTTTTTTATCTATCCGTATCTTTTGTAATAATCCTCAATTTTATTGTTAAATATAATAATATATCTATAACTATAAGGCATTTTTTTAAAGATTCATTTAAATTGGAATCCGGAAATATTTTTGTTCACTTGATCCGACGCACAAGATTGCACGTCAAGATTTCACACATAGTTCTCATTAGTTGAATTTTCGACTTACAGTGGATAAATTTTTACCTAAAAATGATCTTCAGATAACAAAAATAATTTTCAACCAAAAATAAAAAGACATTTTTTGCTCAGTAGTTACAGTTGGAACCAAAAAGATAAATTCTCGACCAAATTATTTCAATTAGTTTCCAGCTATTTCGAGCTAGCGTGTGTGCTCGAGACTTCTCTGAGAATCTTTTTCCAATCGCTCATAATGTTTTCGTTATTATTCAAGAAAAAAAATGATGAGCCGTTTTAGAATTTTCACCTCGATTACGTCAACTCCTCCTCAAGCTTCGAGATGATTGACGAAAATACATCAATACAGATGAATTTTCCTCATATCGGAGACGTAGTTAACAGTTCGTTACTCTCTTGAGCACAAATTTTTTTCATGAGATTCGTTTTTGGGTGCACTTCTAAAAATCGCGTACCTCCGATTAACTTGAAATTCTGTATACATCTCTGTTTTGATGTGTTGCTTATGAATATAACGGTAAAAATACCCTGAAGTACCGTTGCTTTTTTAAAAAGTAAAAAACAATTTCTTTCTATTCTTCTCATACACTATAAATTATTTCTAGATCATTTTAAATATAAATATACGGCCTTATTTCATTCGAACAGAATTGGCAAAAAGAATTTGAAGCATTTACACAGCCAATATCAGGTGATAAATTTGATCACCAAATTAAAAAAATGTAATCCTCTGATTCTTGTTGCAGATTTGAGTTTGCAATTAGAGTGTCTACCTGATGGCGCCCCTATTCGGGGTGCTCCTCGTGCCAGAAATTTTAATTCTCCTACCAGATCTCTTTCATTAGCTAGACCTTATTCCCCTGCTAGGTCTTTTTCGTCTTCTAGATCTAATTCTCCTGCCAGGACTTCTCAACCTGTTAGACCTAATTCTAATGCCAGGTCTCCTGCTCCTACCGCGGCACCTCTGCGTGCCAGGTCCAGGTCTCGTCCTGCCCAGCCTACTTATTCTACAGTACTTGCATTCGACCTTGAAGCTATTGAATCTCTCAAACTTTTTGCCCAGAAGAATCCCGACCGGGTATTCGAACTTCGAAGGAACACTTTCTTCCCCAACAATTCACTTGAGTCGAGGACAAAAAATAATGTCCTCACACTCCTGCCAAGCGTTGAACAAATTGTAGTAGCAGCGCCCAACGGTGACGTTTTCGCAATATTGTATAAACATTGGCGTCAGTTGTTTTTGCGTGAATTATATATACCCGCTAAAAAAAAGAGAAGACGGGCGAAAATAAACATGACCAGCGGCAAGGTTAAACAACTGAACAAAGGAGAAATCATGGAAACTATATGTAACGCAATTATATAAACGTTAATTTTTTATTTATTTTAGCAAATTCGCATCAGGATGGTTTGATTCTGAAGATCAATTGCCTATGATGAAACTTTAAAATTGTAAAACTAAACTTATCATAACAAAATGCATACATTCCACATTAACCTACTCCATTTGATGAAAAAGCAACTTTTTTTATTTAAAATTCAACTTTTTCGTTGAAAAGGACCCCGCACAATTTACTTAAAAATTTGGCGCTGGTCACTGAAAATACTTGTCCAGTCGGTTGAGAATCAAATTTGCACCCGCACACAGCAGTGGTTATAGTCTGTAACGAAATCATTTCGACGATCCGGAAAAAGCTTGGTGCACCCTGAGAATACAAAGCGACCCAAGGATAACATGGATGAATGAAAGCTTGGCACCTTCAAGATCGTCGATGATAAGGACGATTACTCTAACAAAATATTCCAAGTATAATCGTTGCAACTCCCTTATAAAGTCTCTATACCTCTCTTTCTTTTCATTCTCCTTGGCTATGACGTTTTTTCAGCTAGTCCTGAAAATTCGATAAAGAACATGGTTCGCTTCTCGAAGTCAAAAAGAACCTCCAACAGAAGGTCTTGATACAATCTGGTCCCGGAGATATTTATATATTTATATTCTCTAAGTCTTCGCCCATTCTATCCTGCACTTCGTAGACTTCTCTTAAAAATACTTCGTCTTTCGGTCTCATGATCAACCTTTGGTTTTATTTCACGGTTCGCATCGGCCAAAGCTCGCACCGCATAACACACACAAGAATTAATAGCCCAGAGGTCGGATTCTTGGAAAAATGCCCTCGCAGCTCGTCCTCCATTTCAGCAAGATCTTTAGGCTTGAGAGAAACCTTGATGTTGGTGTTTCTTTGGGTCATGAGGCATCGCTCTTTCATCATCGGATGCCTGCCCGTGGTTAGTCTCAGTGTTGCCTCATTTTCTCTGTTTTCGGCTTGTTCTAGCTATGGTAGAGTAGGCATTCTGCTTACATAGCCCCTTTTTTAAAAGTAGTTCAGCATGGGTTCGCAGACGTTGATGCAAAAAGTGCGATAGTTCCGGGTGTTTCTCGCATCACAGAGCATACAGTCGGGCCATGTAACCCCGTTCAGGGGCCGCACTCGCATTATATCAATCTAGCAAGTCGTAATGCAGTCGCTCCGTCCACCTAAAGGTCTCGAGATTCCACCGATCCACCGCATTGAATACATCTTCATTGGCTCCCCTAGATCTAGAGTGGTCGGCATTGTTATCTGACCCATTGCCGGGAGCCCTGCGCGTTCTGTTCTTTTGAACCGCACTTACTACAGCTATGTTTGGTATAGTCATTGTTGTTCTCACGAGAAGCTATGGAAATAGAGTTGTAGACACCTCACCCAGGCGCCATTCAGATTTCTGCACGGTTTTCAAACCTCCGCTTGGGAGTGAATTCCTTAGGGCCACCCCTGGACAATTGTCCGTGACTGCTTAGTTATTTTTGTAACCATATTCAGCATAAGCCCTTGGAACAGGGACCCTCTATCTGCAACCCGAGGACGCGTTCGGTGGCTTTATCATAGGTCCTTTGGTTTGATTCTAGAGGAAGCAAAACCAAACCAAAAAATATATATATTTGAACCAAACTTTTCTTTTTAAGTAGATAATTAATGATTTTGGTTGAAAATTTGGTTGAAAATTTATATATTGAAACTAGGTTTTCCAAATTTTTGTCTTCCTACCGCTAACACGACCTGGCCGGGGGTAGCCCTGGTGAGAAACCTAGCCACAAGACGGCTGCCACTTACCTGCCTGTCACGCCTGAATTAACTGAGTTCTTTTCAAATTTATCTGGCGCCAGGTAGGGCCCACCCTACCGAAACCTCGACCACGCTGTCCCGGCGTCACGTAGCAGAAACGCTAGCTCTATTTTAACGCGAGACACTTAAGAAAGGGGAGGGGTTAATTTTAGCAGACGAAAGAGAAAATTTGTTCTACAACGTTCAAATCTACTTAAGGTAAAAATTGAACTTATTTATTAACGTCGGATCTTGCCAACTTCCTACGAGGCCTCCGTTGATTGGTTCGTGCTAACGGGCGAGGTCTAATGAAGTCTTCCGCCAAGGCGCGTCTTTCGCGGTAGAATCCATTTAACCTGCTACTGTGGTCCATTCGGTGCTGCCACTCGCCGGTGGTCCCGAACTAACGCCTCGTGTTATCCGTACATAAAGAAGCGACGCAAACTTGGTGCGCAGCCCCCTTGAATTCAACTCTTCCGTCTATGGATTATGGTAAAAGACTATGGTGCTGCCTGTTTCGTGTTTACAACTGTCAGATGGTTCCTACGTTTCGTGGTTAGCTTGGACTGGGCGATGTGAGGATTCCGTCGACCCCAATCCCTCATATAAAAGGTTTGCAGAGTTTATATGAATTTGTTTATTCGAGATAAATTGGTGGTAATAATAATAATAAAATAGTAGCATTGATAATAATAATCAAGTAAGTTAGAGTCGGTTTGAGAGTATTGAGTTTAACACGCGTGCGTGAATTTTGCCGTACTTGGTTCTGGCTTCAGCGAGACCCCGTGAAGTTTTTCTCTATTTTTATTAATTTATTCTAAAATTTTATCACAATATACGTCAACCGAAATTTTCAATCAAAATAACCCAAATGTCTCTAGTTAAGCAGATCATTAATTATTTTGGTAGAAAACTTTGTTTGAAATACATATATGAGTTAGAATCGCACTCCAGCAGAAGAGGAAGACCCCTTACCTTGCAGTATTCCACCAGTGTACGTACCTCCACTGGTTGATTGTTATCGCTGTCATATGGAAAGTAAGCCGATCCCACGACAATCCTTCCTATTCCTTTAAGATCCGTGACTATCACCACTAAGTCTCTAAGACATAGCTCAAGCATCGGAAAAACGTTGACTCCCTTCGCCAATATGCATGCCCTTGGATTGGCCACCTTAGGGTCCCTATAACAAAACCCAGCCCCCCCCCCCCTAAACCTATGATGGTATCCCGAACTAGCTAGGGTTCCTGAATTAGTGAGACACCTGTGTGCCTCACATCCATGCCCTTTTGAAAAACTGCAGAATCGCCTTCGCTATGATGCATGTTAATTCGGGTAATGATTAGACCGGGAGCAGTCATTTAGGTCTGGTCCAGATCTTCCTGCCTTAACCATCTTCTGGAGCAACTCAACTCCACCAACCTTAATAGATGCGCCTTCGCAAGGTCCTGCCTCTCCCTAAAACTTGTGTATGCCAAGCTTTGTCCAGCTAACTCGTATCCGTCAACACCACAGTCAGAGAGTCAGTTCTCAGAGCGACCGTAAGTCCAACCCCCAAAGACTCCGTGTTCGCCGGCTGCTAGGCCGCCTTGTGCCTCTTCAAAGTCTTAGCCTTCAGGCGAGGTGCCTTTTGAGCCCCTTTCTCGCATTTTGAGCTTTAGTGCTGGTCATCGGCGTTGTGGTCGTCGATGTACCAGGTACTGCAGCTGCTCTACTATCCTGCTGCGTTTGCCTTCTCAGTCTCCTTTTTAGGGAAATGATTGGCCACTCCTGTTTGGTCGAAAGTTTTGGTTGAAATGTATGTACCTATATTTCAAAAAAAATTTTGTTCGAAATA
>NC_046661.1:127298992-127325160 GCF_010883055.1 Belonocnema kinseyi
ACTTTTCAACCATGATAGCACAAATGAGCTCAGTTAAGCAGATAATTTATTGTTTTGGTAGAAAAATTTCTTTGCAATATATGTGCATATATTTCAACCAAAATTTTCAACCAAAACAACCCAAATGTGTCTCGTTATGCAGATAATACATTAGTTTGGTTTAAAATTTGGTTTTAAATATATTGACATATATTCCAACCAAAATTTTCAAGCAAAATAACCCAAATGTGTCTCGTTAAGCGGATGAATAATTATTTTGAGTGGAAATTTTGTTTGAAATATATATACGTATATTTCACCCGAAAGTTTTAACCAAAATAACCCAAATGTGTCTCGTTAACCAAATAATTCACTATCTTGTTTGAAAATTTTGTTTCAAATATATGTACATTTGTTTCAACCAAAATTTTCAACCAAAATTATACAAATGCGTCTCGTTAAGCAGATAAATCATTATTTTGTTTACAGGTTTTGTTCAAAATATATGTACATAAATTTCTACCAAAACTTTCAACCAAAATAATACCAATTTGTCTAGTTAAGCAGATACACCATTATTTTGGTTAAAAATTTTGTTTGAAATATATGTACATATATTTCAAACCGTATTTTCAATCAAAATAATAAATTTTGTGCTTATCTGGACACATTTGGTTTACTTTGGTAAAAAATTTCGGTTGAAATATATGTAAATTTATTTCAAAAAAAATTTTCAATGTAAATAATAAATTATGTCCTAGACCAGACACATTTGGGTTATTTTTTTTGAAAATTTTAATTGAAATATATGTACATATATTCAAAAAAAATGTTCAACCGAAATAATAAGTTATCTGCTTAACGGGACACATTCGGGTTATTTTGGTTAAAAATTTGGGTTGAAATACATGTACATATGTTTCAAACAAAATTATGAAACAAAATAACCCAAATGTGTCCCGTTAAGTAGATAACTCATTATTTTGGTTGAAAATTTTGTTTGGAATATATGTAAATATATTTCAACCAAAATTTTCAGCCAAAATAACCCAAATGTGTCTCGTTAAGCAAATAATTCATGAGCTTGGTTGAAAATTTTGTTTGAAATATATGTACATACATTTCAACTAAAATGACCGCAATGTGTCTCGTTCAGCAGATCTATAATTATTTATGTTGAAAATTTAGTTTGAAATATATTAATATATATTTCAACCAAAATTTTAAACCAAAATAACCCAAATGCCTCTCGGTAAGCAGATAATTCATTATTTTGGTTGAAAATTTTGTTTAAAGTATATGTACATATATGTCAACCAAAATTGTCTTCTAAAATAATCCAAATGTGTCTAGTTAAGCAGATAGTTCATTATTCTGGTTGAAAATTTTGTTTGGAATATATTCACATAGTAAATATATTCCAAACAAAATTTTCAATCAAAATAGTGAATGAACTGCTTAGCTGGACACATATTTGTTACGAGGGTTGTCCGTAAAAAAAGGTTCCCAGTGTTTTTTCACAGTTTAAAACATATTTAATTTCATGAATGCCTAGATCTTTGGTAAGTTTAGACTTTTACCTATTTTTCTACATATTCGCCACTGAAGTCAATGCATTTTTTCATGCGGTGTAGGAGCTTTTGAATGCCCGTGTAAAAAAAATCTGCCGCCAAGCCACGCAGATACCTGCGAAGCGCTTCTTCCAGCTCTTCTCTGTCGCCGAAATGCATTCCACCAGGTTCTTTTTTATGTCAGGGAAGTGATGGTAGTCACTTGGGGCGCTAATTCCGGGCTGTAGGGTGGGTGTATGACAGTACTCCATCCAAATTTTGTGATCAGAATTTTGGTGGCGTTAGCGGTTGAGCGTTATCCTGATGCAAACGCAACTCCTTAGACAGCCCGTTCTTGAACTCTGTGCACAATTTGCGCATGTGTTGCACGCTCATAGACTTGTCTCCATAGATTTCACATAGCTGAGAATGGATTCCTACCGGCGCAATGTTTTTTGCAGACAGGAAACGGAACACCGATCGCACCTAACACCTCGCGGACGAAGCGAGGAGGAGATCCGTCACGTACGGTTGCCAAGCCAAGACTGTGCTCCGCAGGCAGCTCGCTAGGGAGGGGATTTGGAGTAGGGGAACCAAGGTACACTACAGAATCGCGGGATCCGCCGTAACAGCGCTTTTCGGGACTGTAGCGCCATGGGAACCTTATTTTACGGACAACCCTCGTATTTTGGTTCGAAATTTAGGTTGAAATATATGTACATATGTTTCAAATAAAATTGGCATCCAAAATAAAGACTTATATGCTTAACATTTGGGTAATTTTAGTTAAAATTTTTATGGAAATAAATGTACATACATTGCAAACAGATTTTTCAAACATAATGATGATTTATCTGCTTGACTAGACACATTTGGGTTATTTTGGTTGAAAATTTTGATTGAAATATATGTACATATATTTCAATGTTGCAATGTTACAATGTTGCAAGGTGCAATGAGGATAAATTCTTGGTCAAATTTATTTTTTTTAATTCGAACCCCTACTTTTGAACTCAGATTTGAAAAAAACGGGAAAGGTTACGTTTAAAATGCTATTATTTTGAAGGTCATGAATGACCAAGGTGCTTGATGTCCTTTGAACTTTGAAAGTTTATTTTTAACTTATTTATTACACGGACAATTGACCTTCATACGACCTTTTCATGACTTCAATGAAAATTATAATTTTAAACATGAAATTTTTGCTTTCTTCAAATCTGGGGTCAAAAATAGGTGTTCCCATTTTAAAAAACTACTTTGAACTTGAAATAACCTACAATATCAAATTCTAGGTTAGAACCTTTGGTACCAGTATATAATTCCTTTGCCATTGATACCTTTTGCCCAAAACATTTTGTTTTTTCCAACCTCTATTTTGAACTAACACCCATTATTCAAACATTATCTCAAATTTGACATTTATTCGACCTTGCCGTGGAATTCGTAACAATATAATTTTGCACGTAATATTTCCCGCTCTTTTAAATTCTGCGGTCAAAAGTAGGAGCTCCTATTTTGCAAAATCACCTTGGCTTTCTAATATCGTTGAAAATCAAATTCAAGATCAAGGTCATTTGGAGCAGTAGTTGACCCCTGCGGCCCCATCAACTTTCGCAGCGTTACTTGTATTTAAAAGGAGACACCGATTTTGTAGGATCTCAAAAGATTTAAAAATATTCCAAGGTATCACCAAAATCATTTAAGAATTAATAATTTATTGCTTATTTTGTTATTTATATAGTCTATAACCAATATTTTCATTATATTGATTTAAAATTGTGAAAAAATGTTCTCTACGTCCACTGGGGTTTGAGCCTAGGTCTTTCAGATTTCCGTTCTGATGCTCTGGTGATCTGAAAGACCTGACCTCTGACCCCAGCGGATCTAGAGAGCAGTTTTTTCACAATATTAAAATAATATTTTTAAAATATTGATTATGGACAACAAAATTAACATCAAACTGTTCTCCTTTTTTCTCTTTTCTCCTTTCCCCTTGCCCTTTTCACCCTTTCCGGTTTCTCATTCTTCCTTCTCTTTTCCTTTTTCTCATTACCTTTTACTGTTTTGCTTTTCCTTTCCGCATTTAACCTTTCCCTTTTTATCCTTTGTCTGTTCTCTTTAACCTCTTTCTCTTTTTTCCATTTCCCCCTTTCCCTTCTCCCCTTTCTATTTTTACCCTGTCCCCTTCCTCATTTTATCTTTTCGTTTTCTTTTCCTATTCCCCTTTCTATTTTTCTTTTTACCCTTCCGCCTTTCTCCTTTCTCAATTACCTCATTACCTTTACCTTTATAATTTTTCCTATTCTTCTCTTTTCCCTTTTATATTTCTATTTTTCCCTTTTTCTTGCCCTTTTCATCCTTTTCTGATTCTCATTTTCTCCTGCCATTTTCCTTGTCCCTATTTCCATTTTTTTTCCCGTCTCCCTTTTCGTTTCATCCTTTTATCATTCCCTTTTCCACCTTTTCCCGTTCCCTTCACCCCTTTTTCTTTTTTCCCTCTTTCTTCCTATTTCCTTTACTATTTTGCCTTTCCTTTTCTCGAATATTTTATGATGAAAGATTAAAAAAAAGCACTTCAATTTATACCATGTGATATTACCACATCTGCTGGGCATTTCCAGCCAATTCGCTTGAATTTTTCTACAATTATTTTGAACTTAGAAAGTATATGGGAAGTCCAGAGTGGACTTATGCCCGGATGATCATATATGGATCAAATATATAGCGCAAGACAGATCATAGAAAAAAATTTGAGAGTAGAAAAGAAAGCATTTTGTGTATTTGTTGACCTAGAAAAAGCATTTGGGAAGGTCAAATGAAATAAACTTTGGAATGTCCTGGAAAAAACGGATTCAATGGACAGCTCATACAATTAATAAAAACAATATATACTGATTGCAAAGTGAGTGTAGGGGCTAATGGAAAACTGAGTAACGGGTTTAATATTGTTCATGAACAAGTGTCTAAGAATTGCCCTCTTCTACAAAGAATGTGTGAAACTCCAAACAGTATGGGTACGTGAGTCAGCTTTCGCAAATGATAAGGTGGTTATGGCAGAATCAACCGAAGACTTGAAAATAATTCTGTACAAACTGAATACAAGCATGGAGAGCGCGGGATTTAAAATCAAGAAGCTGGTTACTGAGATTTCAGGTGACTCTCGCACTCGCGACAGACCCTATGGAAGTCAGTACGAATATCTAAATTATAGTTTGTTCTTCCTTGGTTAGTCCCAGTTAGTCTCAGTAAGTCTCAGTGTGTCACGAAAAGCTTCACTCCGGGCGGCGGGTTCGGCGAAGTCTCAGTCGGAAAGAATCGTAACTCTGTCGGAAACACCCGGGAGATCTGTTTCGAGTACCGCGCGATTAACTTTTCAAGGGAATCTCGTGATAAGTCACAAGAAATCTGAAGTTAGCCCGATGGAGGTCTGTAAGAAATTTTCGTTATTCCGATGGCAGTCATTGTTAGTCTGACTTGCTGATTTCTGAGTAAGCCCCTCTCTCAAAATTAACGTGAATAAAACTAAAAGTATTGTATTTGAAGGAAAGAGTGACAAAACAATATGCAACATTATCTTACATGATTAGAGAACAAATCAAGTTGATAAGTTCGCAAATCTGTGTAGCCTATACACCAGTGACGGAAAGATAGATTATGAGTTAGATAGGCGTATAAACAAAGGTAGGATGGTTATCGGTGGAGCATGGTCCATTGTCAGAAGAAAAATAATATCAAATAATGTTAAAATCGCTATACATAGTTCTATCACATTATTCTCTTTCGCACCGAGTGACTTACACCTACGCCGCCTGTAATAAACATGTAATAAATTTCGTGGGTAATTTTGGTATTCTTGCCGCCATTTTTGTTCATTTTCACCCGTCCTCTGCCTCGATGACCATAAAACCCAGTCAGATTTTCACTTGTCTCCAATATTGAAAATACTTCATCATCAAATGTTGATAACACAGTTTATTCTTGATTTGAAATCGGTACAAATTTATTCTTTCTTACGGATAATGTAATTGGTTAATCAGCAGCAAAAGTGTATCTTCGAAGTTCGAATAACCGGTGAGAATCACTATAGGGAGTGAGCCGAGTAAATCCAAGTTCACTAAGTACATATTCTAATATAAGAAAAGAAACAAGCCTGGTAGGTAGATCAGTGCACCTGGCAAGAGGAGTTATGGACCTGACACAAATTGATGGCTCCCCTGAACTAGACCTGGACCTGGCGCGTAGCGGTGAGTCAGCAAGAGGACACCGCTTGCCCGGACAAGAAGTTCTGGCAGGTAAAAGAGACCTGTCAGAAGAATCAGTTCCATCCGGAGAATAAAAAGGTACACAACCAGGTATACCGGCAATAGGATCACCATTAGGTAAGCGCTCGATGTGTGAATTGTACTGTGAAAAAAACAGAGTATTAAATTTTTCACATCCATATTATTCTCTAAAGGCACGTTTGAATGTTATGGGCTCCTTGTGACAAGATTGACGCGCCGAATTCTTGAATAGAATATATCTTTATTTCTTACAGACTCGGACGAATTTGAATGTTTGGAAAGAAAAGGAATTATAACAGAATGCATGATAACGCCGCACAATTTGTTATTTGCATTAGAGTATAATTAATTCTCATTTTTCTTCAACGTATATACAATTTTTATAATTCATCAATGAAAAATTTAATTCTCAGTGTTATCAATGATTATTCTTGTTTGTTAACATAAATAAATAATGTTTTGGGCCCAGACCTCATATATGTCTTTCATTACGTATCAGCATGTAAAAATCAAAACAATTTTGTTAAGAAATTTTTCATTTCAAACATATTTTCCCCCAAAAAATTGAGTGAGTGATGTACTGAAAATGTTTTATCTCCTACTAAACACTTTATTCATATAGTTTTTATTTGTTTTTCTTATTTCTAGTATGATGACATTGTATCGAGCAGAAACTTATTTTCCTGAAAAATAAAACTTCTTCTGAGGCTCAGAAAGTTTCCAATTTTTAAAATAAAAGCATCAGCCAACAGTTTAAAAAAACGATTTTAGGCAAAGTCAAAGTTACTTCATTTCAATATAAAATGAAAGCCAAGGCATTTTATGAATGACAAGTTTGACTCAAGATTTGTTCTTTTTCTTCAATTACATCAATTCCGAAAACTTATCTAATCGACAATTTAAGAGGTCAAAACTAAACAAAAATATTACAGCGACTATGTTTCGTATTATGGTTGTTGTTTCCACAATCAGCTAGGAAAAAGGGTTCGTCCATTCTTGTAGAGCCCCGCATGCGAGAATAAGGCTGTATACTCTAACAGTGTTTCCGGGTAGCCCAGAATCACTGTTCGAGATAGCACAGTTGCTAGAGTTTGATTCCAAAGGTATCAAACCAGAACCGAACAGAGGTCCCGTATATGTATTTATTAATAATATAGCGTTGTTTTCCCAATTACATCGTGCAGTCACCGTTAACCATGAACTGACAGGAGATGGCCCTGCCTCCAGGACGAAGTAAGGCCAGAGCAGACCAATTTCGCAAGTGGCACCCTGTTCACCCACAAGCAACCCTTTAAGGACGTTATTTATTATTTATTATTGGAGCTAGGCAGGATAACCCCACCCGAACCACTATGGGAAGATCCTGGCGTCGGCTGGCACGTCGGTCAGTTCGCTTATAGCTTGAAAAGGCATTGGAGAATTTGGGAGTGAGCGAAAATTCTTTCAAACACAGTTATTTCAGATGTATACCCTGAAAAATAAGACGTTTATTATACCGCAAAGAGGCAGTACTTACCGATCTCAGAAAAACGAATACTATTCCAAATGTCTGTTTGAGACACTCACGTAGCGTTCCACATCGCGTGTTTAGACCTTTTTTTCTACCTGACAGACGCCTGACCCACCTGGCTGAAGTCGGGCCTTGAGCCAGGCGTTTCTCCACTTTCATGTGCCGAGGGGGTTTTGGAAAGTTTCACTCAATTACACTTAACCAAATAGAACTCACGCTTCTGAATTTGTCTTCAGAGGAAGCCTTGATTATAAGGACGAACACCATAGAGACATTAGAAATGCAATGGAGACAGAGAGCCATCCACAACAAGCAACCCGAAACAGGAGATCAACATGAAGTGGATAGAGGGGCATCCAATATTATTCTAAGAACGAATTCGTCATTGCGATTCAGGACCAGGTTGTCAATACTGGGAACTATCGCAAATACGTGTTACATCAAGATGTGTTTGACGAGTGCTGATTATGTGGAGATACCAATGAAGCCATAGAGCACATTGTTGATGCCTTTCGCGTAATGGCTCAGAGAAAATATACGCACGGAAATAATGATATCGCTTATCCACTTAACGAAAATGCAAGATGCATTGAAAATCTTGAAAATTTGGGAATCAGGAGGGTACTGGCAGCAGCCGCTGTTTAAGTATTACAGCGATAAAAGACGAACTCCAACCTAAAACATGCTTCTAATTTTATACATACAACATCATCGCAAAAGATTTCAAACATCGTATTCAATTAATTTATAACGTCCTCATCTGATTAGTTACTTGACTTGGCCGCTCGCTATTATAAAGAACCGGGTTTATCCGAGAATAAGTTTGCTAAAAATATTATTAATTTTTATTAAAGTTTTTTATAAGGACACCTTGGGATGCCGCCGAGAGCGGGGGCAAATCTGAAAGACTGCACATTTTAGGCCGCCTTTGAATAACAAACAATTTCCATTTGAGCTAATGATGTGGAGGCTTTCAGTTTGCAGGAGACTTTACAAGTTCTATCTTAAAATAATTTATGATTGGGTGAAGAGGTCCTACTGGAGCTGCCGTGATTTCATCTCGGGTCATTTTGGTAACCATGCCACTTTTCATGTTTATTTTCAACCTTCTTCTGCCAGGACCACCATAAAATCCAGCAAGAAAGTCACTATTCTCTAAAATGGCAATAACGTCACCCTCAAATGTTGATAGCACAATATGCTCTTGTTGCGGAATTGGCTTAAATTCATTTCTTGCGATGCATAATGAGATTCGTTTATGAGTAGGAAAAGTGTATCTGCGAAGTTCGAAAAGCCAGCGCGGATTCCTTTGGGAAGTAAGCCGAATAAATTTAAGTTCTTCAAGTGCATATCCAGATCCGACAGAAGAGAAAAGCCTAGTGGGTAAAGCACTGCACCTGGCAGGAGATCTAGACCTGGCACGAAGTAGCGACTTCGCAGGAGGAGACCTCCTGTCTGGGGAAGATCTGGCAGGCGAAAAAGACCTGCCATGGGAATCAGATCGGTCCGAAGAATAAGAAGGTCCGCAAGGAAGTATACCAGCAATTGGATTCCCATTAGGCAAGCAATCGGAATGTGAACTTAAATCTGCGAAAAAAATAGAGTATGGCATTTTTCATATTCAAAGATTTCCAATGATAACATCAGAGTAATAGATAATGCGTTTTTCAGGTATATCAAAATTAGTTCATACATTAACGAAGAATTTTATTCAAAGTGTTACTGGTGATTATTCTGGTGCTTCCTTAGTGTATATAATGTATATTGTACATCATACATTTACTATCTCGACAATTATGGATGGCCCGGCCTCTTTTAGTAGATATTGAAATTTCATTAATAAATGCAAAGACCAAAATCTGGTTACTTCAACCGTGATTCGAGAAAAATAAAGCAACTTCTATGAATTGCATTTTGATAAAAATATAAATATGAACCAAAAATTTGTTAAACTATTCACAAATATTGTAAAAATAATGGGAAAAAATATTTCTTTTTTAAAAAGGTTACATAATTTTGTGGTCCTAGACTTTATGCATAATATAAATATTACTGGTATTTTGGAAAACAGAAAATATTATTTTTGCCACAAAAATATGAAACACACACGAATATTATGCAATGAAAAAGTGTTAACTCTTATTGAACATTCCATTCTTATAGCTTTTATTTGTTATTCTTAAGTGTACTCTTATTAGATATTTTTAACTAGACATATTTTCCTCAAACAAAATTTTGTTCTGAAGTTAAGAAAGCATCCAAATTTTTTACCCAAAAGCATCAGCAAAAAACTTTGGAAAGAAAAAATATTAAGCAATCATATAAGGTGAAACTCTTTAATAGCCTTCCCTTCAATAGCAATCAGACGTGAAAAACAAAAGTGAAGCAATGTATAATGAGTCAGTTTCCACCCACCGTCAACCTCGAAACCAGCGCCATAGAAGAGTTTCACTGTACTTCTAACATTTTTTAAATTTATTTTTGAAACTCAAAATCTTTATATCTGTAGAGAATCTACGTTTAGGGAACCCAATAGTAATACTTTCTCTTTGAGGTATTTTGCAACGGTTTTATTTATTTGATGATTTACTAAATAGTAATAATTATTTCTGTTTATGATCAAATTTTTGTTTTCCTAAATTTCAAAGCCACACAACACACGATATGAAAGAAGACAAGAAAAATTGCTTTCTGAGAGGCCTACAAGATTAACATAAATTTTTTTTGTATTTTCTGGCAAAATTAAATAACTCTAATTTAATCGAATAAAAAATAATTAAAACAGAAAAATTTAATTTTGTGGTCAAACTATGCAAGATAGGAAAAAAGATGAACAGGAAAACATTGTACTCGCAGAAATATGTACACATTTGTTAAGAATTAATTTTTATATGACGCATAGTTTTTTTTTATTCGTAGAAAAAGGAACAGTAGCTTTGAACCACTTTACGACAGAGTGCGTATTTTTAGTTTGAATCGTAAAAATAAAATTTAAGATAAGAAAATTGGACCGGAAAAAAAGAATGTATAATAAGAACATTTCTTTTGCTTAAAGAATGTACAGTCTGTTAAATTACAAAAATTATAAATTTTAATAATTTGAATTTATAAAAATGACATTTTTTTCAGGATAGTTTAAAATAAAATGTTATGCAAAATAAGAAGGAAATATTAAATTTATCATGATACTATTAATTCATTTCCAACTGCAGTTTTTTTTAAATGCTTCATAAATCTTTTTCATTTTTTTTATCATTACAGATCATTTCATTTTATTGTAAAACATGACTTTTCTACTATTCCAACTATACGATTATACACGATGTAAACATAACCTGCCTTCTATACAGGATGTCCAAAAAGTATGAAAATACCTAAATATCTCTTCAGATAAAATATTATTCAACTGGATCCACGTCACTTCTGAAGAAAGTTTTAACGAGAAATGAAATGGTATTTTTTAATTTGACTTTGAACTTTACATTCCAAATTATTTCAAGGTCAAATTCAAGGCCAGCATTGGATTTTTCGCTGAAATTCACTCCAAGAATGACCTTGAACAGAGAAAATACAGATCAGCTTGGTTAGCCCAAGCCGGGCTTTGATTACGTTTGAAAGACCTTTAGCAGACTTGCAAAGCCACTTCTGACCTATGACCTAAGTGTAAATTGAAATGAAAATTTTCCACACTATTTCGATGGCCGATGTCAAAAATATAGGTTCTTATTTGAATACACAAAGTTCATCTTGAAATGACTCTCAAGCTTAAGTTCAGGGTCAGATTGAAGGTCAGCATTGGTTTTCTCGCTAGAAGTGACATTATGAATAAGCTTGACCTAAGGAAATACAGAACTGTCTTGTTAACCTAAGACGGGCCTTGTTTAAGTTTGACTGACCTTCAGCTGACCTGCAAAGTTCCACCTGACCTATTACCTGAGTACACACTTAAAGAAACAACTTCGTGTTTTTGACCTTTTGAATTATTTATTTTAATTTCTGTTGAATTTACTTACGATATGCAGTTGCATAAAATGTTAAAAGTAAACCCAGTTGGCACAAAATTTGACGACGTCTTCACGACATCGTTACGACATCTTTACGCCAACTTTACGACATCCTATGCGATATCGTAAAGACATTATTAGATCATACGACTTATTTACGATATCATAAAGACGCCCTAACGGCATAGAGATAGGATGTCGTAAAGTTGTCGTAAATATGTAACGATGTCGTGAAGACGTCGTTATATTTTGTGCCCACAGGGAAACGTTGAAAGTGAAAAAAATAACTAAAAGTTTATTATCGAAAGTAGGCTAAGTATATGCAATTGTTGTGCACTGAGTACCAAAGTCAATCTAAAGAATGATATTATGTAGTTACTTTAATTTTTTCAAGAAAAAAAAAGAGAATGAAACTTAATTTTATTCTAAATGTTGAGTTTTATCCTTCCATTCTGAAGTTTTATTAAGTTTATATTTAATGTTTATAAGAATATTCATTTTTCTAAGAGAATACCATATAGTACACCATTATTGCTAACCCAAACAAACCACTTATCATTAAAAAAGTATCAATTAAACATTGTCTTCTTCTCCTTCACTCTCACGCTAAGTAAAAGTGTAACATAGCATGTATGGTTAGACAATATGGTTAGATGGTTGACAATAAATAAATTTTAACAGGCAGGTCGGATTTCATTGTCCTTTTGAATACCGTTTCAAGGACCAAAAACAAAGATCGCTTTCGCTAACAAGCTATTTTGGATGCAAACTTACAAAGTTACAGAACATTCAAAATTTTCAAGATTTAACAATTCTCTGTCCAGCTTTTCCTAGTATTCGTAAACTTGAATGATATATCCATTCGACTGTTCAAGATAAAAAAAATATCATCGGAGTTATAGTATTTTCAAAATTCTAAATAAAAAATTAAAATGAATATTTCAAGCCAAACAACATACGATATGAAAAAAGATCAAGAAAAATTGTTTTTAGAAGTCCTACAAGATTATCTTAAAAACTTTTCAAATATTCTTGAAAAATAAAAAATTCTTATTTTAATCGAATAATAAATAATGAACAAAGAAAATTCTCATTGTAGGGTTAAACTTTACAAGATAGAAAAAAAGATAAACAACAAAAAAATCATTAAAAAGAACTTCTTTTTCAATCATTAACTTTTCGGTACAAATGCTTATCATTTTTAAAAGGTTTTAAGCTGAATTTCAGTAGTTAATTTAACACTATATTAACGTCAAATGTAAAAAACAACAGAATAACGATGTAATTTGGAAATTTCTAGTCAAAAGAATATGTTTAGAAATTTTTTCATTTTTTAGTGGAAAAATTTGAATTACACCTTATAAGATTTTTAAGGGATCTGTCGAGTCTGATTTTTTAATGAGATTTTCTATTTTTTATAAATAAACAAATATGACGAAAAAATGGGAATTTGTTCTGTTTGTCGTTCCCGGTGCTCATCAATAACATGAAAATTATTTTAAGATTATTTAACGAAAAATGTCGGAAAATGCCCAAATAATGCATATGATTATTAAACTTGTTCAAAACATCATAGAATTAAGCAACTAATTATGAGTGAAAATTAAATTATTATTAGATTTTCAATCAGAGAATAATGTAAAAAAAGAATTTTTCCGTTCACAGATGCCCGAATAATGCATTTCCTTTTTAAATTCGTTAAAAAAATCATAAAATTGGTCACCTAATCATGAATATTACTTAATTTTTTATGAAGATCCCAATTAAAAAGTTTGACATCGAAAAAGAATTTTTCGTCGAAAGATGCCCTAATAATGCACTTGTTAATTAAAATTGTTTTAAAAATCCTAAAATTGATTAATAAACTCTAAACTTTGTCTAAAGTTATCATTATGTTCATAATTTAAAAAATTGTGGAAAAAAATTGTTTCGAAAAATGTATGAATTATAAAATATATGAAAAACATTAAAATATATGAATTTGTTTAAAAAATGATAAAATTCATCAGCTAGTTATGAATGTTGCTAAAATTGTCATGAAGTTACTAACTGAAAGGAGAAGAATTGAAAAAACGAAATATTTCTACTGACAAATGACTGAATAATGCATTTGTTTATTAAAGGTATTTTACAAAATCACAAGACTAATAAACAAATCAACAAATTAAACCTTTAAATCATTAGAAAGAAAGTTGCATGCCTGTACAACATCATCTAGTTCAAGAAATGTAATAGTTTTTAAATTACTAATTGAGTAAAACTTCTGTGATCAATTTTTATTTATATTAAGGTCACCTTTTTCATCCGCCTGCTCACTGCTTCGCCCAAAATTGGTCAGAAAGTCTCTTTCTTTGGGTGGCACACCTGATGATATTTCTGTGAAAAGACCAAAAAAGATGTATAAATTCGTATAACTTTCCAGATAAAATATTATTCAAATAGGTCAGGGTCATTCTAAGAGTATTTTTTAACAAAAAAAGAGAAAGATTATCTTCAATTTGACCTTGAACTTACTTGACCTTCAAGCTCATTTAAATGTCAACGTTATGTTTTATATAGGAATTACTATTTTAGACATCCGTAATCGAAAGAGCGGGGCATTTTATGTTTAAATGTGTATTCATGTCGTAGATCAGGTGTGACTTTTCACGTTAGCTAAAGGCCATTCAAACTTAAACAAAGTCCGGGTTAGGTTACCGGGACAGCTCTGTATTTACTACGTCAAGGTAATTCTTGGAATAACTTTCAACGAGAGATTTCATTTAAATATCAGCTAGGTGTTTTTAAATAGAAACCACTTTTTTGACATCCGCAATTGAGAGATTGGGAAATTTCATGTTTCAATATGTAATCAGGTCATAGGTCAGGTGTGACTTGGAAGTTCTGTTGAAGGTCATTCAAACATAGACAAGGTCAGGCTTGAGTTAACGGGACAGCTCTGTACTCTAGCCTTCAGCACAAATATGTTTTCAATAAAATTGCAGACTTTTGAAAATCAAAATTTATAATTCCTTCTTTTTTGCAAAATCCTTCCCTAAAAACATCATGAGGCGAAAGTTGATGCGATACTTTAAGAGTAGAGATTGTTTAGGTTTGAATGACCTTTAGCAGACCTGCAAAGTCACACCTGATCTATGACCTGAGTACATATTTATGCATAAAATTTCCCACTCTTTTGACTGCCGATTTGAAAAACACGGCTTCCCATTTTAAAACACAAAGTTGACCTTGAAATGAACTTGACGGTCAAATTCAACGTCAAACTAAATGTCACCATTGGATGCCACGTTGAAAGTTACTCTAAGAATGACCTTGATCCATTTGAATAATATTTTATCTGGACAGTTATTTAGGTGTTTCCAGATTTGCTGGACACCCTGTATATTCGTTCCTGCCAACCCGTATCCAAATTTTTAAATATTAAAATTCTTCTATTTGCTTTAATAAGAAACCTTGAATTGTGTTAATTTAAGTAAAAAAAGCCTGCGTTATGTTTTCAAATTTATTTACACAATGATAGTAGGGTATTTTGAAACTTTACAATCGCTACGACACCTTCACAAATATTACGTATTTTTAATGTAATTACTTTAAACTAGCGATACAAGATATGAAAAAACTTAATAGATTGAGGTTTTTATTTTAAAAAATACTACAATTTTTTCATTCGCAACTTAATTTTGTAAGTTCACGAGTAGCGCGTGAACCTACATTCTCGCACCCTACGCAAGTGAGAAAATTATTTGATCCTGACTGGCCAGCCCATATGCGATTAGGGCCCGAAAGAACTGACTAGATGATGGGGGAAAAACATTTTTTTTACTGTTATGCATAATGTAGTTTTTTGTTCGCCAAACGAATACGTTATGCTTAAAACATGTAAGGGACAAAGATTATGTCCACGCCTTATCTTGCTTTGTATTTAATGTAAAGATTAATTACAAAATTTAAACCAATTAGAGAATTATCTGATTTATTTTACTCACCAAAAGAGTAAATGAAAAATACTAAGGTTATTAGAAGACTAGTAGTAGCGGTTCTCAGCATCCTAAAATAGTCTGTCCCGTTTCTTAAAGATTGTAACTGATAAGTAGAGCAAAAATTACTGCTTTGCCGGCTTATATATCGAAGCCATTATCTAACTTTTCATATTATCGTGAATACGGGAATGAGATACGGCGTGAAGTGTGAGTTGGCAAATAAGTGCATTTGGTTTTCTTCTTAGATAATTGATTATTATTATTTATGGCATAGAGAAAACTAAGTTTAATTAATTACATGTATTCATTTATTTCCTATGTTGATTTTTAACACTATTTTCATCAGTGAAGGTTTTTTCATTCAGGGAATTAAGTAACGATCAGAATAAATAGAAATCAGAGGGTGCTAAGTTGAGTATCTATGAAGAATGAGGGCAAACATTAAAACTAAGTCTTAGAAATTTTGTTTCGCCTATCTATTTTCCCTAAATGTAACAACTTTCACTGGTGAGGTAAGTATCAAAAATTAGCTAATTATGTTTTTCATTAAAAAACCCGAGGTTTTTTTTTATGAAAGCGGTACAATAAAAGTGGTTAAAAAAAGGAAAGAGGTCAAAAGAGAAACGGAAATGATGTAATGTGACCACTTTCAGAAAAGCAACGTTCGCACGTGTGTACTTTGCCACCTGGTCGACAAAAAACTTTACGCCTGCTACATCAACCTAAAAGAGTGCAAATAAAAGACAAGCTAATAGTTACAATTTAAGAAGAAGACCGCTAGAATTTAAAATAGGAGATAGAGTTTTAAAAAGGGTAAGCAAATGATCAAATAAAGCAGATAAAAAATCAAGAAAATTATATGACCAATACGAAGGCCCTTTCATAATCAAAAAGAATATTTCCCCAACCATCTACGAATTAAAAACCCCAAAAGGAAGAAGTATTGGGGAATATAATATCAATGATTTCAAATTAGAAAAAACCGAAACAGGAATTGGTTGATGGAAATTAGAAACACTAGGAAACTTAGGTTAAGATACTTTCACTCAGAATGGCAAGTGGCAGAGGATCGTTAGCATTAAGAATAAAAACTGACTCATAACCCCAAACCCAAAATCGACCCAATTGACCCACGATATTCTAACTCACTAGATACTAAGAACAAATTAGACAATACGGACTTCTACTTTTTGGAAAATGGAAAACTCAACACGCTGCCAACTGTACCGAAAACTGTTGGACGGGCACACAATCCTCTAGCACTTACGAAACTGCCCAGCAGCCAAGTGGCTGATACTCTGAGGATCCGGAGTACCAGAGAAACAAATTCGCTATCATCCCCGCCGAACCATGAGAAAACTAATTACACCAAACGAAACCATAGCTGATACAACAGAAGTACCACCAGTAACTGGCGTGGAACCTGAAGATAAAGGGGCAGTAGGCGGTTACGGAACCCCACCAACCAATAACAATTGGAAGCTAGAGGAGTACGAAGAAGAAAAAATTAACCACTGCTACTCTCTATTAGAAGGCTACGAGAAAACTCATGGGAACTCACATCTAAAACGAAAAATGAGAAAATAGGAGAACAGCGGGAGAAGGATACTATAAAGAAGACAAAATGGGAATTTGGAACCTGGAAGAAGATAGAAAAATCTAAGCACGAAGAATGATAATCAGAGCTTCCACCCATCATGGCCAAAGCGAAGAGGAAGAAGAACAGATTGACGAGGAACGGAAGAGGCTGCGAGAAAAAAACGACAAAGGACAAAAAAACCCACCAAAAGACCAATAAGGAATCAATTTTCTTTCAATTCAGTTCGTTATCCATAAAACATACACGCGTAGATATACTTATATACATACCATATATTACCAAAAATACTTATGACATGTATCCATATCCACAGTCGGAGTCACGTAAAACCCGTCTCCGTATTACTTCTTTTGTATTGATTGACATTTACTGGTAGAATATATACTTGAAACACGGAAATAATAAATGTAAAAAAAGACCACCTTACTTACTCACAACTCCAAACGACAACACTCCTGTAGGCAAACAGTTGTGCCAGTATTGATTCTACAAGTATCCCAAAGTTATCGTTTGAGACACCTCATTTAAGTGCCCCTCAGCTTTCGGCACGGTTGTTACGCCTCCACTTAGGGTTTATTCCTCCAGGACCATTCATAGACAATTTCTCGCGACTGCTCATTTATTATTGTAAAAATATTCAGCACAAACCCTTGGGACAGGGACTCTCTATCCGCGAACCGAGAACGCGTTCGGTGGTTTTGCCATAGACCCGACGCACAGTGGGAAAAAAGCACCTTTTTTGGACAAAAATCGACCGACAGTGCAATTCCTAACAGATTTTGATGTTTTATTTAGAAATGACCGTAAGGCTTCCAGTTATAACAAGTAACTGCGGATATTTTAATTCAACTTGACGTAAATTTTTTATTTAACAACAAAGTTACAACTTTTTGTTGCTAAACTTTTCCGTGATACCATTTTCTCTAAGACTCTCAAATTTATTAAAAAAGGTCATAAATCAATTAAAGAAGTAACTAAAAATAATTTCCAGTGGGTTAGAGTAACTACAAAAATTGTTAATAATGTTATAAACAAATTAATTTACAAAAGTCATTTTTTTGTGATTCGGAATGATTAGCTAATTTTAACCCATAGCTTTTGTATTGAGTATCACAGGTAATGATGTGCGCTTACAATAAGTTGAGAATAGATAATAATTGCCAATTATTTAAACAATTTTTATAAACAAACGCACATTTGGACCATTTTTTCATGAATATGATTGATTTTTTTTGCGTAATCCATTTAAAGTTTCTCGCAAAAGAATCCTTGCTGTCATATTGTTTATAGCCACTCGTGCTTCAGTGAGTGAAAATCGAGCTCACTTATTGGAGATTGTGATACTGTCAGCCATTTTTGACTAACGTAGACCTGAAAAGGACCGTTTTCAGGTAGGCATTCATGCTTTAGTAAGTAAGAATCGAGCTCACTTCTTAGAGATTGTCATGCTTTCAGCCATTTCTGACCGAGGTTTCATCTTCCTGGATTCTACTTTTCTATAACTGCTTATCAAAGGGTCCGAATGGAGCAGAAGATGATGAAGAACATCTAGGTTCGTCATTTGTCTGTCAGACATTCTGCTGTTATCAGCTCTAACTTTTCTAAAGATCTTGTTGTTTCCATCTTGCGACTCTTCTGAATACCAACCAATTGGTAGCTCAACAGATTGAATTATATCACTTCCGTAAATAAGCAGCTTATTTACTGATGGTGGCATTTTATACCAAGGATAAAGATTTATGCAAAGATCAGAGGTTTTCAAACAGTGAGTCTTTAATTTCGCATAATTAACTATCCTCCCGCACGTTATAACTTGTAATATATCGTAGAATCTGGTAATTAGATCTTGATTCAAACCGGTTATTTTAGCAACCGATTTAGCTTTTCCTAAAAAGGAACGGGCAACATTTCCGGGATTTGTTGTTCCATAACCCTGCTTCCTTTTTTCTTGCCGAAAACTTTTTAAAATCCATATTGTTGGAAACATGTAACAAATATTCCAGAATACGTATACAGGCATGCGATGCCAAATTTATAATGTGCCTCATTGCATGGAATTTTTGCAACATTTGGCAAGTTGTTAACATCTTCTGATCTAACTCCACAAATATTGCAGCGAGAAGATGCTTTCTGTCTAGTTATAATATGACTTACCTTTCCATCAATCATCGTACACTTCAAGTGAAAGCTAATATTGTTCAATAAAAAATTTACGTTAAGTCGAATTAAAATATCCGCAGTTACTCGTTATAACTGGAAGCCTTACGGTCATTTCTA
Source organism: Belonocnema kinseyi (assembly GCF_010883055.1). Classification (NCBI taxonomy): domain Eukaryota; kingdom Metazoa; phylum Arthropoda; class Insecta; order Hymenoptera; family Cynipidae; genus Belonocnema; species Belonocnema kinseyi. The sequence continues at coordinate 127,318,176 of NC_046661.1, forward strand.
AAAAAAACATCAAAATCCGTTAAGAATTTCACGGTCGGTCGATTTTTGTCCAAAAAAAGGTGCTTTTTCCCACAGTGCGACGGTTTGATTCCAAAGGAATAGAAACTTATATATATTTTTTGGTAAAAGAATGAAAAGGAACCAAAGAAGACTGGATAAGATATTGAAGAAAGAGAGAAGCCTTTACAAGCAAAAGAATATACTTTTTATTATTATTTGTAGTTACAAGCTACTTGTGATATTCTAAACCGACTTTAAATAAAAAGAAAATTTCATTGCAGCTAATGGCGTGGAGTATTGCAGTTTACATGAGGGTTTACATGCTCTATTTTATAATGAAATTTGATTGGGCTGTTTATTCCTACTGGGGCTTCCATGATTTCATCTCGGGTCATTATGGAAACCGCGCTGCCTTCCATGTTTATTTTTACCCGTTTTCTGGCGTAAGGACCATAAAATCCAGAAAGAAATTCACCCGTTTCCAATATTGCAAACACGTCACCTTCAAATGTTGATAACACTATTCGTTCTTCGTTTTTAATTGGCACAAATCTATTCCTTCCTACTGATATTGTAATTCGTTTATCAGTAGGAAACGTGTATCTTTTAAATTGGAATAACCGCTGCGGATTCTTATAGGGAATAAGCCAAAGAAATTTAAGTTCTTCAAATTTATATTCCAATCCGTCATAAGAAAGAAGCCTGGTAGGTAGAGCACTACCTCTGGCAGGAGATCTTGACCTTCCGCGAAGTTGTGACTCGGCAGGAGGAGATTTTCTGTCTGAGGAAGAAGGTCTGGCAGATGAAAGAGACCTGTCAGGAGAATCATGTCGGTCCAAAGAAGAAGAAGGTCCGCAAGAATGTATAGCTGAAACAGAATCACTATTAGGCAAGCACTCGAAATTTAAACCTAATTCTGCAAAAATAAGCGGAGTATTACATTTTTCACATCCACAATAAAAACATTAAAAATAAAAAATGAATTTTTATGAGACAAACGACACAAGCCATGGAAAAAATAAATAGACAAAAGTTGTTCACCAAGAAAGAATCTACAAATTTATTGGCAATATTTTTTGGATAGGAAGAGTAGATTTTCTTTTAATCGTGAAAAATAGGAAAAAAGTTAGCAAGTTGGTATGAAATAATTAATTACATTTTTAAAATAGAAGACGCAACTTTTTTTAATTAAATAATTATGAATTATAACAATATATTGAAATGATGTACATTTTTCAGGGCAGCTAAGAACAGAATGTGATGCCTTAGAACAGGCTATCTGAAAGATCTGGGCTCATGTCCCAGTGGAGCTAGAGAGCATTTTTTCATTATCTTTATATTAATCAAAATTTTGGGCACGCTCAAACTTAAGTTCAAACTTGGGTAAAAAAATCATACCCATAAGAAGTGTAACCACTTGAATAAGCTATCAAATAAACAAACGCTATAAATTTGGTGCAGCTTGCTTTAAGAGTAAATGTACGCCTTAAAGTGAATGCACCTAATTGGTTCTCCTAATTTATCCTAATAGACCCCTCTCTGTCGGTAAAATGGTGGACTGCAATATCGTCTTAACATTATTATGGGAATCAAGATAATTCAAATGGTTTACGTTTTACAACTTTGTTCAGTACCTTTAAATAATTTCAAAAGATGGTTTCGAGGGATTTTAGGAGATTTCGGAGGATTTTCAAAAATTTCATAAAAGTTTAAGCTATTTTGAGGATATCAAGGGAATTTGCAGATGCTCGTATGGTAAAGTTGATTTATGGAGAATTATGAGTGGTCACAAATCTTATATTAAATTTTCTATTATAGAGAAAGAATGTATGAGAAATTCATTAAAAGAAAATCAGCGTTAGTTTATGCTGATTTCCTATAATATTTTTTCGTAAATATCCAATGGGTAGGAAAGCTAGGGGAACAGCCTGAAAAAAATGTGCTCGATAAAAAAATAGAATTTTGGTAGTGTTCTTTTAAAAAATTGTTCTTTAAATAATTATGATAAAGTTATATGCGTGTAGCAGATCATCTAGTTGAAGAAAATTCATAATTTTTAAATTGTTAATTAACCCTTTGCAGCATTTTGCGAAGTTCAAAATACCGGATCCAATATGGCGGACTGGGTTTTAAAATTTTTTACTATTTTGGATCCGCCATGTTGAACTTTTAAAATCTGACTGCAGAATTTATATCAGATATCCCGAAAATTCCCACATGCCATGTTTCATGAAAATCTATTATTTTTTTAAAACTCGTCCGCCATATTGGATGGACCATTTTAAATTTTGCAAAGCTGGTTTGGGATTCACAATCAGGGACCACAAAACTCCGGAGTAATTAATTTTATGTTAATGTATGCAATACCTCGTTCAAAAATCAATTCTTTCGTAAAAAATAGCGATTTTTAAAATTTGTTTATTTATAACTATTTATTATTTTACACAGTACGTTCGCCATCATTTTCTTTACGTTCTACAATGCTCGAAATATAATATTAATAAAACTATTTTCATATTTCTGTAAAAATATTAAATCTAGAGAAAAAAGTTATAAACAAAAAAGGGGGTAATCTGGGTTACCACTATGCCGAAAAGGGTTAACTAAAACTTCTGTCATAACTTTGTATTTGTATAAGGGTCACCTTGTTTATCCGCATGCTCACTGCTTTTTCCAAAATTTGCCAGAAAGTCCCTTTCTTTGGGCCGCATACCTGATGATATTTCTGGGGAAAAATGGTTTATGAATTCGTAAAGTTGCAAATGTATTACAAATTATAAAAGCGTAATTCGATTACTGCATTTTATTTCTTATATGTATCCGTTGTATCACACCAATATCTAAATATCTCAATCTTGTATCTGATTTAATAAAAAACCTAGAATTGCAATGATTTCAATATGAGAAAGCAATGAAAAAAATGATTAGATAAATTATGAGCATCCAAAAAAATGCTACATATTTATCATGAATATTTTTCGGATAGAACGAGTAGTTTTTGTTTTAAATGTAATAAATAGTATTGTAAATAAAAATACATTTTTTAAATAAAAAACGACAGTTAAAAAAAACTGTTCCCTTATAAATAAAGAATCAAGTAAGTGGTTGAAAATTCGTCTTTTTGTAAAACATTAATCTTATTGGTTAAAAATTAATCTTTTGAACATAGAATTTTTTTATAACGAAAAAATAGTTCACTTAAAATTTAGTCTAAAAACAACATAATTCCCTTTCTGATCGATTCAGCGACTTGAAGTGCAGAACCGGCCGAATGTTAAATGAATTCAATCTCCTTTGAAATAATTTTGATAAAACTATTTTTTTGTTTGAAAATTAATTTTTTAACAGAAAAGTCCACTATGACATTTTTGGTAAAAAATTAATTTTTTAAATTAAAGTGGAATCCAATAATACCTGCACATGCTTGGACTGGGCGGCGCTCATTGGCTCTAGTTCGCGTACATACTTAAAAATCAAGTACAGACGCGCACCGTAGCTAATAAACGTCACTAAAATCCAACGAAACGCAAATCAAGGCAGCTTCGTTGGGACCATTATCTTCAAGAAAACACGTGTAATGTTCCATTCCTGTCTAATTCACGGATGCCTCGTGTCGCACCCGCGTAGCTATCAAAGAACGAGCAATCGTGACTATTTTCTACTGCTCTCTAACCCACTGACCCCTTGTGACACGCATATAGCAATGAAAATCGAGTATCGTGACAAACGAATTCGACAATATCTTTGTTATTGTTGATATTGATGAAAATGTGTTTGTTAAAGCCACAGGAGCTTTAACAAAACAGAATTCACAAGCACAAAATTGCAGTGGTCAAAGCTTTGACCTTTCGTGTTTTTGTGCTTGTAAACACCCTAGCTTTTTTTCTAAAAGTGCAAAAAATACTTGAGATAGATATTTAGAAAAATGTTGTTCATGGCCGACTAGCCAGCATCCGATTAGGGCCCGGAAAGATCTTCTAGATTAGAAGATCTAGACAACGCCCTAACTATCAGGAAGTCTGCCCTTATAAGTTTCTACACGGGATGCATGATTTGGTACATTATCGGTTAATCTACACACAGATAGCAGATTGTTTTCAACAGGAATGATTTAGCAATCTGCCAAATGATGTGAAAATTTAGAGTCGCGGGAATAAAATTTTACTTCACACTCATGTTTGAAAGGTTTGTAAAATTAGAATAAAAAGTTTTACTAAAAGCATGTGTGTTGCAAAAATCATTTTCGCACCTATTTTGTTGTAGTGTTTACTACAAAGATTAATTACAAAATTTAAACTAATTATTAAATTATCTGAGGTTTTCTACTCACCAACAGAGTGAATAAAAAATACTGAGCTTATCAACAGAGACATAGTAGTGGCTCTCAGCATTACGAAATAGTGAGACCAATTTCATGAAGACTGTAACTGGTGACGAGATAGGTAATCGCCGAGTTTTCTGACTTATATACTGAATCCGTTATCTTGCTTTTCCACATTATCGTTATTGCAGGAAAGAGATATGGCGTAAAGTATTGGTTGCCCAATAAGACCGTTCGTTTCTTTTTGTAGACAATTGATTATACTTTATTGCATACAGAAAACAAAGTTTAATCAATTACATAATTCCCATTTCTTTTCTATGGTGATTTTTGACTCTCTTCTCATCAGTGAAGGTTTTTCCATTTAGGACATTTTGTAACGCTCAGAATAATAAAGAATAAATGATCTATGTAATAAATAATAATCCATTGTCTACCAAAAAATCCAATCGACTAATTTGCCAACTAATACGTTATATCTTCGTGATTATTCGCGGTTATTCGCTCTGTTCCTAAAACGTCTAACCCTACCTCTTCTAAAGACTTCCATAGTGCAAACATTGTACCATACAATTTTATAGATCCAATGCAATCTGGGTTCCGTACCAGGCATAGTACACTTACACCTTCCTTAAGAGTAACTTCTGTTTTAAATGATGCAATTGATAGAAGGGAAATATTGGTTGTTGTCCTTTTTGACTCTTTGAAGGCATTTGGTAAAGTTAACCGTAAGCTACTATTTGCTAGACTCAAATCACTTTACAATAAAATACGGTTGTTAAGTGGTTTGAATCTAATCTTAGTAATCGTTCTGAAAGAGTACAAATTCTCAATGGCGAGCGGTCGTATTGTGGGGAGATTAAGAGTTTTGTCCCTAAGGGATCCACAATTGCATCCAAACTTTTTAATATTCATACCTCTGAACTTGATACTGAACTTCGATGTTCCAACATCCACAGATATGTTGAGGGCTTCGAGCTTAACATTTTCGGGCCTGTTGCCAATCTTAAGAGATTACTTTAAAATGTACAGGGGGATATTAATCTTATAGGGCAGTGGGCATTTAGAAATGGTTTCAGACTTAGCTCTGCTACATCTATTTCTATCAGCATGGGACCTTCTTTCTCTTCATCACTGAAAACAATTGCAATAAAAAGCAGGTCCTCTTAACGTCGCCAAAAGAAAAAAGGGGTTGATTAGCTTCATAGCCTATTCAGTAATGAATTTCCGCCCTATCTTGTCAACCTCTTTCACTATATTGGCAAAAATTCAGCCACAGATTCAAAAATCCGTGAAAGGAAAACATTTCCACAAATTCACCAACAAAACAAGTTTAAAATGAAAGGTCTTTCATTGTTCGTAGTTCTTACCTTTAGATTGTACTACCTGTAACAAATAGAAAGGCGCCTTTACAATTCTAGTTTAGAATATTAATTTTTAATTACTTATTGAAAACACCAAATCTTCCCCTCGAAATAACACATTTGTCTCCTGTTGCTTATGTGGCTATTTAGCTTTAGGAACCTTTCATAAATACAAACACAAATACAAAAGAGGAAAGCCATTGCACAGAACAAAAGAAATACTGAGGCCAGTTACACCAGCCCCCCTCCCACTCTTAAGTTTCCGGTTTTCTATAGCCCACTGAATTGCGCTCCAAATACGCTCTAATGTGCCACCTATACAAAATTTTGCGCCACAAAACTGTAGGAGTTATAACAGGCGTTACGGGGGGAGGGGCTAGCGCCACGCTACCCCTGGTACATTTGGAAAATCAGAATTAGAATCACATGATCTTAAAGATCTTCAAATGGGCTCATATGCGCCAGAAAGAAAACATTTTGCGCCACATTGATAACCGAGTTATCAGCAATTAAAATTAGGGGGGGGCTGGTTTAATTTTTAAAAACTAATAAAATTTTTTCAAATTCATCATACCTATTTCTCATAACTTCAAATGCGCTCAAATGCGCTCAAATGCGCCGCCAGTAAAGAAATTTGCGCTGGATAATTAACAAAGATATCATATTTTAGTGGGGCCATTGTAACGCAGGTGTTAAATCCTGAACAGTGATGTGCAATATAAAATTGCGGACATAGATTCATTCCTCTTCAAACGCGCTCATAGGCGGCATTAATTTGTTTTGAAAATTTTGAAAATTGCCCAAGTTATGGTGGTAACAAAATCTTACGAAGTTATGGCTAACAAAATAAAAATATTTCGATCCGCTTCGATGAAGTAACTTTCCTATGGGGTTTCGAATGCGCTCATATGCGCCACTTTCAAAATGAACAAAAAAGTATAATCAAGCCCTTCATTGCCACTTGTTACCGATCCACTACCTAATGATATCTCCAAATAATATTAATTGCACAATACAATTTGATGAAGACCTTTTCATAAAGAATTTCGAATGCGCTCATATGCGCCACTTTTGAAATTAACAAAACACCATAATCAACCCCCTAATTACAACTTGTTACGGTCCACTATGGTTTTTTGTTAATTTTGAAAGTGGCGCATATGAGCGGATTTGAAGGCGAATGAATCTATGTCCGCAACTTTATATTGCACATCCCTTTTAAGGATTGAACACCTGTGTTACACTGCCCCCCCCCCTCTGAAATTTAATGTCTTGCATTTGAAGATGTCTGCATTTAAAG
>NC_046661.1:127325260-127343588 GCF_010883055.1 Belonocnema kinseyi
CCCCCCCCCCCTCATTTTGATCGCTGATAACTGGGTTGTCAATGTGACGCAAAAAGAAAGAGCACATAGCTAAAACAAAAAAAGAAAATCAAGAGCTCAGGAGAAAAGAAAAACAAAAACCCTAAAAAAAAGAACGAGAAGAAAGCGGGAACAAAGAAAAGGGAAAACGCAGAAATAAGGAAAAAGGAATCCAGAAAGAAAAGAACACAGAAACTGAAGAAAAACGAAACACAGCAAAAAAGGAACGCAGAAACACAAGAAAAGAGAGACAAGAAGAAATGAGAACAAGAAGAAAGAAAAGCAAGTACGCAGGTGAATGGAAGAAAAGATTAAAGGAAAGCAGGAACACAGAGAAACAGGAAAGGAGGAGTACAGGAATAAAGGAACGCAAATCACAGAAAAAAGGAGAAAAAGAATAAGTCAAAATAAGAAAAAAGAAATATTTGCAGTTTTTGGAAACATTAATTTGATTAACTGAACAACGATAAAATTTTATAAATGACAAAATCACTAAAAAAAATTAGTTAGCCCGCCATCTCTTTCGCTACCGTGGGGAGTCGCGGTAGTGTATAAGAAATGTAGAAGTATCGTTTAAATAATTTTTGAATAAATGTAAATAAAATCCCTTAATTTTGTTCTTGCCGAAAATGTCTACTTCTTTTTATATTGGTGTGTTAGTTTGGTATTTCGTATTGAGGAGATTACAATTAAATTTTACTTGGCAAGTCTCTTCAGTTTAATTTGCTTGTTTGTAATAATAATATATACTACAGTCGTCCTCTTGTCGATTATATGGGTCGCAAGGTTGTGTTATGGAGATATGGAGATATTTGCATTTCAAAAAATTCTCATAAAGAAAAAAATTGGATACTGTAAATGTGGCTTAAGAAGAATTAAGTGATTTGTGCGAATCGTGTATCGATAAAAATCTGAATTTGAACAGAAAATGTTTGTAACTAGATACAAATTTTTTGGGCTATAAAGGGAAATAAATATTCTTTGTTTGTCAATAAAGTTAAATAATTTTTCTTTGTAGTTTCAGTTTCAAGATAATCGTCGTGTCGGAAAGCAAATTTTGGGAAAATTGTATTTAATTAAACTTTCAAGCATTGCAATGTTATTATTGGTGGTATTCTTGAAAAGAGTGAAGACTATTTTTCTCTAGAAAAATATTTAAAATAGAAAAAATATTATATATTAAAGAACTTTGGTCTCTTACCGAACATTTCGTTCTTATCGCTTTTATTTGCTATTCTTATCGCTATATGATCAGATCGCATTGAATCGAAGTGTATACTCAAGAAGAAAATATTCTCGAAAACTAAAGTAGCTTATCTACAATCACCAGCAAATAATTTTAACAAAAAATATTAAAATATAATATAATTCGAGCTTGATTCATTTATTTAAAAAAATTAAATGCCGTAAATTTTTAAACAATATTTTTTAGAGAAAATAAGTTTTCATTCAATAAAGTCTTGAATGCTTTATACTTCTAATACAATTTTATTTCAGACGAGTAATATTAGTTATAAGCTGTGATTCGGATAAAGGAGAAAAAATAGTTTAGAGAATAATGACAATCAATCCTGACAATGATTAAATTTTCTATCAATCACAAGAAAATATATCTTTTTATGAGTGTTTTATAAACTAAATAACTTAGAATTTACACTCTTTCTTCGATTAGATTTTATAGTCTTCGTATACTCTTCAACAAAGATATATAGACTTTTATAACAGAATTCCAATCTGCAACAACAGCATATTTTGTATTCAGAGAGAGCAACATTTGGTGACGTTATATCGTTTATTTTTAATTATGCACTGAAAAAATAGTTGTATTTACTACTTCAATTACTAATCCTTACCATTAAACGTAGCAGTTTTTACTATTTAAAATGGGAGGCATCATCATTAAAGTTAGTAAGATTTACTATTAAAATGATAAATTTATACAATTAAAATTACTTGTTCTTAGAACTACTACGAGGTTAGTACTTCTCAATATTCTAATTATATTGCACTTTACTCTAACATCACAACAGTCGACACGTGGCGTCCTGCTCAGGACGACCCACTCTAACAGTAAACCTGCGTCCATAACCCAAGAAAACTTTAAACCCAAAATGCCTAGACTCCAAATCTATTAAACCTAAATTCTTGAATTAGCAACCTACAAAACTCAAACTCACGAACATAAAAATCGACCCCAAATCAAGATAGCCCACTAACTGACAAAACCTAAGCCCAACACCCCAATCCTCAAACTGCAATCGCACAAAACCCAAACTCCACATTCCAAACCCTAAAACCCGAACCTCAAATCCTGAACTTCAAAACCTATAACCCGAAACCCACATATCCCCGAAACTCCTATCCCATAAACACCAAATGGGATAGGGATTTTGGGGGTATCTGGGTTTGGAGGCTTTCGTTTTTTGGGTTTCAGAATTTAGAGTTTAGGGTTTGGGGTGTGGAGTTTGGGTTTGTGGGATTGCCTTTTATGGATCCTCGTAATCAAAAACGTTTCAAAAGTTGGAAAACCACCTTGAACAATGAAAGAATTATTTAAAACTCCAAATTGATTACATTGCACTTCAAAATTTCCCCCTCTTCATACTTTTCCTGAAACACTACCCTTCCACGTGAATCTATGCTTTTTCATACATATATATGTTCCGCTGCCTAGATTCACGCGTAAGCGTAGTTTCGGGAGAAATTATAATGAAAGAGAAATTTGCAAGTTTCATGTTATTAATTTTGAGTCCTTACTTATTTTTATATTCTTCAAGGTGGTTTTTTTACTTTTAAAACGTGTTTAATCACGAGGAGTGAGTATGTATGACTTAGGGATAGTTTTTAGGGAACGTATTATATATTATCGAAGAGCAAAAAAAGAGCAACAAAATATCGACTAACAGTGTTTTCTAAATTGTATTATTTTTTGTGCTTTTTTCATACATATAAATGTTCTGCTGCATACGTTCATGTAGAAGGGTAGTTTTGCGCAAATTAGAAAGAGGGCGAAATTTTCAAGTGTCATGTGATTAATTTAAAGCCCTAAAAAATGTTTACATAGTGGAAGGTAGTTTTCCCATTTTTGAAAACGTTTTTGATCACAGGGGGTAATTGTGTAAGACTAAGGGGTAGTTTTTTGGGGAACGTAATATATGTCATCACAGAGCAAAAAAAGCAAAAAAATCTCCACTGATCGTTTATCGCATTATAATAATTTTCAGTGAGTTTTCGTAGGTGGCGGCGCTGAGTAGACATGCTGCTAGCGCCGCCACCCTTTTCTCCGAAGTTTAAAGAGCAAAAAAATTTTTTTTAGCATAAAATTAGCAAAAAAAAAAGCAAAAAAATATGGCTTATTATATTTTATAATTTGCCTTGGTGGCGGCGGTGAGTGGACGAACCTTATGTTAACACTTGGGACAAGTAAAAGTAGACACTGATACTTAAAGCTCGCTCCTCCTTGGTTGATTAGGCCTAACTTTAAGGATTTTTGGGCTTAAACTAAGCTTCGCACAAGTTTTTGCTACACGATATTTTTATTTATTTTTGTCTGCACAACCACATAGTACAATATTTTTTAAATTTCTACGTTTTGAGAACCTATAAACGGGAAAAACAGGTTTCTACTAACATTTTTGTCTATCTGTTGTATGTATGTTTGTATTTATGTGTTATATGTGTCTTTCTGTGAACACGATACTTTTGAAGGAATAAATCTATTACATATGCCTTACTTACACTTCTTCAGTATCGGCAGTAAAAGCTCGAGTGGTTTTTAAATTTTTTTGCCACATAAAATTCTTTTGATAAACAGAAAAATAGCAGTCATAGCAGTTTCTAAATTTGAAAAAAAAAACGAAAATTGATTGCCAAACAACGCACTATCTAAAAAAAGTAAAAAAATTAAAATGTGGCTTTTTTAAAGCCCTATAAGATTATTGTAATATATGTAACCTTAAACCCAGGTGTATCAGCTGTAACAGTATTGCAGTAGGTAACAAGTGATAATCTGATGACTAGTGCTCCAAAATCTGTTTTCTTTAAGGTTCTCGAATTATTAATCTCTTTTATTGGTGAATAATGAAGAATTTCCATAATTATAATTCAGACTCGGTAAACAGTGAGAAATTGTACTCCACTAGATAGTGTACAAGTGGCCACTAACAATGCTTCAGAAAATCTGCTTCCTGATGAATTAGAATGGGCCTACAATGCAGTGGACGATCGACTTAGGAAGTGGGTCAGGTTAAAGAAGTCAAAATATCTCGGGAAATATATTGATGGCGTATTTTGATTTAGTGACAAAAACAATTAAACCTTCTACTCTTTTCTCTTGGTATTAAATGTTTAAATTAGCATGAGGCACCCGCAACTATGTAAAACTGGAAACCGATGCAAAGCTAATTGTCTTTTTGAAAAAAAGTCCACTCAATTTAAAGATAAAATTTTTTTAATATTCTCGTCAAATGATATTGAAAAGTAATTAACTAAAGTTCCATTGTACGATTATTTGACAACTAAGGGACAAACATAAACAACAAGCAGTCCATGACATAAAAACATGCTTTAAAAAAATAAAATTAGCTTTAAAAACGTAATACTCTATTTCTTCTTGTTGAGTTAAGTTCACATTTGGAGAGTTTAGCTAATGCCGATCCTGTTCCTAATAGACATTGTTGTAGATGTTCTTATTTTTTGGAGCGACTTGATTCCCTAACAGGTCTCTTCCACCTGCCAGACATTCTTGTCCGGACAGGCGACCTTCTCCTGCTGAGTCTTGACTTCGCGCAATGTCTAGATATCCTGCCAGGTGCAGTGTTCTACCTACACGATACCAATTTCTCAAAGAAGATATATTTTGAACACCTGGACTACCAGGTTTACTTCTTGAAACGACAATAGATTTGAAACTCTATGAAGGTAGCAGCGTTATTTTCAGTCCAGCCTAGCCGACAGTGGAAGTAACGGAATTACTAATTCATGTATCACTAAATAATTTTATTAAGAAGGTTACTAATGATAATCCTGGTACTTAATTGTACTGTATAATGGATATTATAGTCATTATATCGTGGATCATGCAGCCTGAAAGGTGATACTTTTGAGATATTGGCATTTAATTAATTAATGTGAAGAAAAAAATGTGTTAACCCAACCGCGGTTTAGAAAAAATTAAGAGATTTTTTTAAATCGCTCCTTAATAAAAATCCAAATTTCGACAGGAATTTTTTGGATACAGTTACAAATTTTATGAACTACAATAAACAAAAAAGAATGATTTTTTTGCTAGAAATGCAATATGTGAATACGAAGAACATTGATCCTTCACAAGATTTTCTGTATTTTTCTACGCTCCGCAATGCTCAATATATGGGATGGATTCAAAACCGAACGGTCTTGGATTTAACAGTTTTTTTCGAGATATAAAAAACGGACTGAAAGGGAACTTTCTAAGAAGTCTGGAAATCTTGAAACTATGAGTGCAGCAGACCTAATCGAATTTGAATTGAGATTGATAAGATTTCTTTGAGATTGCCGAGAAAGCCAATATTTTTAAAACTTCTCGAGAACGGGACACCACGCTTGATGAAAAATTTCTAAGATTTCTTAGAGTTCTAAGAGTTCCCTAAAGAGTTCTCCTAAGACTTTCAGGTCGGCAATCTGAGATTTCTCAGTGACTTGTCTCTCGAAGTTGACCGACGCTGGGACGATATTAAAAGACTTTCCTTAGAAATCCTAAAATAGTAAAAAGAATTTAAGAATCTTCAGAATAATACAACAAATTCGGCATAACCGATATATTTAAATTAAGTTCTTATTATAATTTGTAGTTAAAATGTACTTGTAATAATCTAAATACACTTCGGATAATTGAAAATATATTTTTACGTTAAATTTTTTTAATTGTGCCACTAGTGTGGTGGATTGCAGCTCACGTGCGTGTTTACATTTTCAATTTTAAAAAACCGTGAGATAGGACAAAGGGGTCCCACTGGAGAATCCGTGATTTCATTTCGGGTCATTTTGGTAACCGTGCCGCTGCTCATATTTATTTTGATCCGTCTTCTGCCCGTAGAACCATACATTCCAGCAAGAATATTATCATTCTCCAGAATGGCAAAGACGTCACTACCAGGTGTTGATAATACAATCTGTAGTGGTTCTCGCATTGGCTCAAATTTATTTCTTCCCTCGGATAAATAAATTATTTTGTCAGCAGGAAAAGTGTATCTTCGAAATACGAATACCCGGCATAGATTCGTCCAGGGAGTAAGCCGAATAAATTCAAGTTCTTCAAATCTATATCCCAATCCGCCAAAAGATAGAAACCTAGTATCTAGAGCACAACGTCCAGCAGGAGATCTGGACCTAGCGCGAAGTGTTCCCTCGGCAGGAGGAGACTGCCTGTCTGGAGAAGAATGTCTGGCAGGCGCAAAAGACGTGTCAGAAGAACCAGGTTGGTCAGAAGAATAAGAAGGTCCGCTGCGAGGAACACCTAGAATAAGATCGCCATAAGGTAAGCAATCAAAGTGTGATATTAACTCTACAAGGAACATGATATTTTTTAAAAGTTCAAATATTATTTTCCTCGGAAAAATAATTAAATATGCAAGGAATGTTAGATACTAAAGAAGTTTGATCTCTGACTCAATATTTTGTTTATATCGTTTGTGTTTGTTATTTGTATATCTGCCAAAGTAAAGCACTTCTATTAATTCAATGCTCAAACTTATTCTAAAGTATTTAAAATTCCACCATCTCCCACAAAACCGGCACTAGCTCGGGGATTTCCGGTAATTGGATTTTGTGTCCGTGGCAGAAAATACAAATTAAATACAATTCATAACATAATTCAATTAAAATAGAAGAAACATAATTTCTCTCAAATGTAATTTAATTACATTGGTGTGAAATACATGTAATTTGTCGTTTATACTTGAAATACTTTGTGTCCAGCTCTACATGTCACAGTGTAGTAACGTCTTACTGGCTGAGCCGCAGCTAGGCAGGAGAAAATAGATGGTGTTGGAAAATTAGAACATCAACAGTTTGTTAAAAGCTATTTCAATTAAGTTAAAACTTTCCCCAAAACTTCGTTGAAACTTTCTGAACGATTATCAAATTGACAGTTTTCGATTGCTCAATTTTTTGAAATTTGTTAAACAACATTTTAAAAAATTCTGATTTCGTTGCGAGTTGAAGTACAACAGCGAAATATTATAATCAGAGAAAAAAATAGCTTCTTGTATATAATTTAAAATTTTTAAAAGCCAGGACTTTTTTAGTGAGACGAAAATATACGGTATTTAATTTACAATGTGGATCCGCATTGAAAAAATTGAACTTGGAAACTTTAATCTCAAGTACTCAGGGGCCTCCCAACTCCAGCAAAATAATTCTATATCTTTTTGCCCCCGAAGCCTAAAAAAAACGACATTTCAAACTGAAAACACAGAATATTTTTTAATTATGCTATTAAATGTAAAGTCACTTTAAAATAACTGTAGAAAGCATTTCTGCAAAAGAAAAGTAGTCGAATTCGGTTTATTGTCTTTTAGCATCCCATTAACATTAAAGCATGAAAATCAACATTCCCAAAAAAAAGAACCATAGAAGATTTTTCTTACGCTATTAAGATGAAAAATCGTTTAAAAAAGTGCAGGCATTTTCAAACAATACGTTTAGTTTAATTTCTTATCAAGATAATTTAAATGGATTACTACTTGCAATGATTTCATGAAACTTTAAAGAATTTCGGAACATGTAAAGGTATATTATAGCATCTCCAAATATTTTAATGATTATGGGGCATTACCAGAACTCTAAAAGGTTTCTAGCAAATTAAACAGATTTTAAATACTTCAATGGGTCTACAAATATTTCTAAAGGCAGAACAAGCGAAAAAGCCCACAAGCAATGTGCACAAAAAAAAGAATTACGATATGGTGTACTGTTTGAAAACTTTCTCTTTAAATCATTAGGAAAAACACTACATGCGCGTAAAAAATTTTCTTGTTTAGGAGAATTAATAGTTTTGAATTGTTAATGAATCAAAACTTCTATTATTAATTTTTGTTTGTATTAGAGTTACCTTGATGAACCATATCCTCCCTGCTCTTCCCAAAATTGGTCAGAAAATCCCTTTCTTTGGGCGGCACACCTGAAGATATTTCTGTGAAATACAAAAAAGATTTATGAATGCGTTAAGCTTGAAATGTATTAAGAATAATAAAAGCTTAATTCGATTACTAAATTTTATGTCTTATATAATGAATTTTCCCTTTGATTGAATAAAAAGGTAGACTTCTGATAATTTTAGTGAAAGAAAGGGCTTGTGCAACAGTTTTAAATATAACTACGCAAATATAAAAGAGTAGAGTTTCTTTTAGTTCTAAACAATAAGATCAAGAATAAAAAAAGTTAAATTTTGGGAAAAACGAGACAAGAGAGAGGTGAATTCACGGAATATAAATATAATTTAATACATTTTCCATTATTCAATTATATTCATATTCGGTGAATTATTCCAACATCAATGTTATTGTATCGAAAGGGTAATTAATGGTTCCAACGCCTACGCGAAAAAGCATGTATTTTTTTCTCTTTAAAATGCTCTGTCGTGAATGGGTGGTTTAGTGAACAGTCACGTAGCGCCATCTACAACTCAGGTGGGCAATTGCAACAGATTGAATGCATTTTCCCCACTCGCATCATTTATCGGATTTCACTAGTAATTGGAAAAATCTAATATTAGATATTAATTAGTTAATTAACCTGGTCGAGAAAATAACATAAATTATTGAGCAATATTAAGATTCAGTGAATTTATTCGGAATATAATCAATCTTTAGAATTTCAAAGGTTACAAAGATCCAGATCAGCGTCATCCTGTAGATATGAGAGAAAAGAGAAATTTTCTGTTGAAGACTTTTTTTTCGTTTATCCAGAAAATAACACAGTCCAACAAAACTCAACGGCATTTGAAAAGGTAAGACTTGTACTTTAGGATCGTGTGGGTACTTTTTTAATAAAAAAATCTGCGGGGCTACATAACCTAAAAAGTGGGCCAAAGCAGCGTTTTTGTACATTTAGGTTATAATTCCTCAAAAACCTGACGTGGTGGAGCAATTCTGAAGCCAGATTCAGATTCAGCGCATCAAAATCCTTCAGGAAAGTATAGTCACGTTTCTGTAACTTATTCTTGTTGGACTTATGATTTGGCCAGTAATCCGCAATATTTAATATAAGAAATTAACTAATTAGTTAACCTGGTGAACAAAATAACATCAATTATGTAAATTATGTAGAAAGGTTAATATGTTTGACAAGATCGAGCGCGAAAAATACAAAGACAGATCCCGCAGTGCAAAAACCAACAGACGCGCATCCTAGGCCAGTAATAAAGTTTCTTGATTCTGACAGGCCAGCCAGTATCCAAATATGGCCCGAAAGGACTGACTAGTTAATGGAAAAAAATTGTTTTTGAATATGTGCACAAAATATTAAGGATGGCAACTTTGAAAATTTTTTGGTCATGGTCGACTAGCTAGCATCCGATTACAGCCCGGAAAGACCTTCCAGAATAGTTGGTCTAGACAATGCCCTAGCTCGGCATACACAAGTCTGCCCTGATAATCATATACACTGCTTGCATGGTTGGTACCCTATCCACCGGACTTGTAACATAAATATTTTAAAAATATGTTTGGGCGCACTCAAACCTGGCATGACGCACTCGATGCGCATGTTTGTTAATCTGCAAATCATCAGAACAATTGACAATACCGTGATGAAAACTTCAGGCTTATATTTTAAAAGTATAGTAAAGTTAGAATAAAAAGTTATACTAAAAACATGTAAGGGAAAAATTATGTCCGTCTGTTTTCTTGCTCAAGTATCCAATACAAAGAATAACTTAAATTTTGAATTAATTATAAAATTATCTGGCGTATTCTACTCACCAACAGAGTGAATGAAAAATACTGAGGTTATCAGCAAAGTAGGAGTGGTAGTCCTCATCATCTCCAAACAGTTGGTCCAATTTCTTGAAAAATTTCTTGAATATGGTAACTAATGATCAAGTGAATAATCGCCGCGTTTGAGGGCTTATATACTGAAGCCGTTATCTTGCTTTGCCATATTATCGTCAATACAGAGAAGAGATACGGCGTTGGGTTTGCAAATAAGACCGTTGGTTATCTTTTTTCCTAGACAATTGATAATTATTTATCGCATAACGAAAACAAAGTTTAATCAATTAGGTAATTCTAATACCTTTTCTATGGTGATTTTTAACATCTTATCAGTGAATGTTTTCCATTTAGGACATTTTTAAAGACATAAATAAATTAGAATTAGAGGTTTCCAAGTCAGGTAAATTTGGAGGGTGAGGAAAAAACACCACAGCTAAGGCTTAATAATTTTGGTCTCATATTTATTTTCCGTGCATTCCTAAACCTCAATTGATAAAGGCAGTTTCAAATATCACCTTAATCGGGTTTTTATCGAAATGGCACAGACTTTTTATAAACACGGTATAATGAAGTTGGTCAAAAGATGGAAAGAGGTCATAGAGAGACATACAAAATTTTTTATTGCTTGCTTAATTTTTTTATCTGCGTGTAATACTGGGTAATCTTAAAGCTGTTAGTTATTTATTCATTTTTCGTACAATGTTTGGTTAATCTGCAAAATTTAAAGAAATTACGTGGACTTGCGAAAGTACTTTTCTTAAGTCTTTAAAAAATCATTGGGAAAACTTTCAAATTTTACAAAAAACAACATGTAAATGAATTTTAAACAGGATAATCATGTTCAATCATGTATAAAATCCAAATAACAAATATTTTAATTGGGTAAAATTTTATACGAAGAAATATATTTCCAAAGGCTTAAAAACCAAATTCATCTTGCATCATTTCTAAATTGGAGTAGATTAGAAATTAGAAATAGTGATTTTCAAAACCCTACCCCTTGCCACTGAAATAATGTAAGGTTTCCTCTCTGCCAATTTTCAACGTTTTGTGTTTAGGGGGGGGGGGGGGGGAATCAACTCTTTGAATGGCCGAATAAATACTGTTGCACTAGTTTCTGTACTCACCTTTGAATGATTGCAAAAAATAATTTTTGTGAACCATGTTACTAAAATCATCCATCCTCAGCATATCGAGACACTAACACCAGCAGTATCGGATGAGATTATAGACTCCCAACTACAGAGACTTGAAGCTCTTACTGTCAGACTGCGTCGGTACAAGAAAAGTACTGCAGAAGGCACCGAAGTCCCTCAATTGGAAGATATGAGTAACTACTGCCAGGTATGGTGGGAAAAATGAACAGATGCAATTTGCGCGCTGCGTATTTCAAACTAGAGGAAGCGAGGGCAAGCAATAGCCCTGAAATGCAACTGACAACATCACAGCTTTAGATGTTACAGCGGTCTTGAAAAGGGCAAGTAATTGGAAAGCTCTAGGTCCGGGCATGGGGCACAGTTTCTGGTACAAGTACCTGACAAGTGTGCATCTTGCTTCAGCAAGGTGTTTTCAAAAGATCATTGAACATCCAGATCTGATGCCAGGCTTGATGCTCCAGGGTACTACGCATATGAAGCCAAAAAAACCAGACCCTCAAAATCTATCTGACTTTCGACCGATAGCTTGTCATCCAACAATTTATAAATGTCTTGTAGCTATTACTATAGAGGCTGTTTCCATGACTCAAGCTCGTAAGCATGAAAGGAACTTACACATGTCATACATTGACTACAAGCAAGTGTTTCCTTCCCTGCCGCATAACTATTTCCTTGAAGTATTGAAGGTTTACAAAATCTGCCTACGCATTATTGACTTTCTAAATCATGCAATGAGGCTCTGCAGTACAAGGATTAAGATGTTGACATTGGACAATCAAGGATAACTAGATCAATACGCATTACGATGGGTATATTTCCAGGAGACTCCTTCAGCGCGCTATAGTTCTGTTTAGTGTTAAAACCATTGAGCAAAACACTAAACAGCATGTCTCATGGGTTCAAAATTCATGATAATGGGGATGGTCATCATGTGACATATCTTCTTCACATGGATGACGTGAAGCTGCGCGCTAGTTCAGCCCAAAAACTGCAGCAAGTGATCGATGTCACAAAGCAGTTATCCAATGATATTCACATAAAGTTCGGACTAGATAAATGCAGAACAGTGCACTCAATCAGAGAGTAATTAGGGACCGCAGAATTAGAGAAATTGTTCGTCAATAACATCGAGGCAATGTTTGCAGGTGGATAAAATGGTCTAACGACGACCTTCAAAAGTTGAACCAAATGTTCTCGTAGAAGTGACGAAGCACCGAATGCACCACAGAAAGTCAGCGATTAAAAGATTAGTTATACCACGACATATAGGGGGTAGGGGCATTTTAGATGTGAAGAAACTGTGTTGTAATGCAGGAAAACTACCAAACGCAAAGAATAAAGCCTGAACACAAGGAAATGTAACGGAAGAACATTGAGAATACAGGAAAAAGGATTCAGCGATATAAGAGAAAAAGATGCACGAACGCAGAAAAAAACTATTTCCTTTTTTCATGCTTTTCAAAATTATTTTAACAACCGTGACAAATTTGAGAAATACAGGGGTTGGGATTGCATGGATACTTGGGAGTTAAATTTATAATCGAATTTCACACATAAAAATAATGGTAGGCTACTTATTCTTGGATTCTTTTAGAAGTTTGGTATTTAAAAAAAAGGGTTTAAAATTAAGTTTGACTTGACAACACTCTTGAATGCGACAGAATTTCAGGGATAGACTCGAGTGCGAAGAACGAGATATGTGATGAGGATGTGTTCGTTGAAGCCGAAGGAGCTTTAACAAAAGTGAATTCACAATCACCAAATTACTGTTGTCGATATTTTCACTTTAAGTTTCAAAAAGTATATGCACAAAGATCGAGCACGTAGCGCGAGCTAAATACACTATCGAGCGCGAAGCGTGAGAACCAACAGTCGCGCGCCCTAGGAGCAGTCAACCTTTCGATCGAAGCGAGCCGCGCACTTAGGGCGCGATGAGAATGTCTGATGAGATTGTGGCTGTCTCCATGGTCAGTCAGAATAGTTGCGTTTCTAGTATAGGAGATGGTCTTTGTTTTCTAATAATTTAACTGGGCTAAATTTTTAAAAAGGCTCAAATCTCTCTAGTAAACCAGTATTTAGGGCAATTTTTTGGTGTACGTTACCAGAAACATCATTATGTCTGCGCGTCTGTCAATAAGCTTCTAGCCAGTAAGCATCTAGCTGCTTACCATTAGGATGTCCGATGTTCTAGAAGTAAAAAGATGCAAGTCTTAAGGGGACACAAAGGTCAAATCTACCGATGTAATCGTGAAGTGAGATATTAGTCCCGTTCTGGAAATATTCATGCAATTTTAAATCCAGATAGTCACACAATTGACGAAATTCCCAGATTGCTATGCCTCCAAGCTTGCGTGACAGAACTATTCTCCCCACATCTCTCCTCTCATATTACCTTCGGTGCTCAGACATTTGCACACGGATGATTCTGCTAAAATTCTCAAGGTCAGTCATCGAAGAGGTGACCAAACCAGAGAAGTATGGTAGGAGAAGAATTACATTAGTGATAATTTGCTTTGTGATGTTCCTCGCAAGGTACCTGTACGATTGTTCATCTGTCATCGTCTGAATCAGGACACAGTCTTCCGGTATAAGCGGAGAATATATCTATTCATGAGATGAATGTAGCGTTCTGCATTTGTAAAATCCCAGATATATTCTGATATCATGGGAGAACTGCAGCAAGATGTTGAAGAGCTTTATATCCGCCTTTGCGTAAAAAGATACCTGATCTATTAAATTTTGAAGTATTTTATGAGCATATTTGAAATGATATTCTTGCGTTTGTCGTACCCTCCGCCCTCCTATTCTTTTCAATATATACTATTTTATTTTATTATTTTATTTGCATATTACATATATCATATAATTATATTGTTATAAAAAAATGTACTTGTAATAATCTAAGTAAACTTCGGATAACTGAAAATATATTTTTATATTTTATTAAAAATATTTTTTTATTTGGATTTTTATATTTTTTTAATAGTTTGCACGGAGCTGTCCTGGAGATCCTTGTGATTTGATAAGAGCAGGCCAGAGGTACCAGCGCAAGTATCGAACCTCGGAGCTCCAACGTAATTTGTGAGCGCCCAACCAGCGTATTATTATTATTGTTGTTGGTTGTTCTGAAAAAAAATTGATCTGGAGCAAATAATGTTTTTAAAAATGGTCCATAACATCGAAATTGATTCATTGTTTGTGTATTGTATTTCAGAAAGAGTGTGGGGAGCTAATAAGTCACGAACGACAAAAAAATAACTTTGATTAAACATCAGATGGTTCAACATAAATTACGTAATCGAATTTTCTTTATTTTTCACATAAATTTGGTGTACTGGAGACATAAAATGAATTTTAAAATAAAGTAATGATTACCCATGAAATTTCCATTTCCAGCAGGGATTCGACGTGACAATAGCCTTTAACTAACAGCAAAAATTGTCAAGTGAAATTAATTATTTATTTATTCCTGTTGATGATTCATGGATAAACAGAGAACTACCAATAAGCTGCATTGACGCAACAACAACATAACCCCAAATAAGCATTGAACTGGAATCTAACTACTGGAATAATAGTAGTGTTCCAACGATTGTTGGGGCTAATAAACACACTTAATAATCATCTCAGGCTTCCAAATCAATTACCTTGATTTGAGTATTTTAAATTTGAGTATGCAGCCTAATGTTCATGATACATTTAAGTATGATTAATTTTGTTTACCCTACGTATTGTCAATGTCTGAGGATGACATCAGAAGATACTTGGGCGAGAACAGTTTTAGTACCGGAAGTACCCTAAATGCTGGACTATGCATCGGAAATTGAATTTGACGACGGCTATCGCACAACCGTGTTACAGGAGGCCGTAAATGAAATTGTGGGAAGAGATATACTCGACACGATGACACTGCG
Source organism: Belonocnema kinseyi (assembly GCF_010883055.1). Classification (NCBI taxonomy): domain Eukaryota; kingdom Metazoa; phylum Arthropoda; class Insecta; order Hymenoptera; family Cynipidae; genus Belonocnema; species Belonocnema kinseyi. The sequence continues at coordinate 127,340,324 of NC_046661.1, forward strand.
TTCAAGTCAGAATCAGGCCCTTCGATTCGTGTCCTTATCCATCACACTCCAGGGCTACTAGCATTCACTTTTCAGTCACTAGTACGTCTTGTGTCTTTGGTTATACGCAACCAGTGATGACATCGACCTCTTACATCACATCCAACCTCCTAGGCTCTCGTGGGACCCGTGACCCCAAATAGATACCTGGCCCCGACGGAGGCGTACCACGATTTCTCACATTTTCTTGTGTGCAATATGAAGGCCCACAATTGTTTTCAGTAGCCAGTAACGCTCTTACATCCCGAGCGGATATTCATCACACCCTCACCAATCCAAGTAGTAGATGGAAGGACAGTCCGTTCGCGTCATCTTCAAGATTTGAGTCAATACGAGCTTAGCCATTTTGGACCATCGTTCATTTGGGCCCCGAGTACATAATTGTCATTCCTGACTTACTTGGCAGCATTTTAAAGCGGCTTTTCCCGTGATAAACGAAGACATTAAGTATAAGTGATGTCTTGAAGAACAAGTCACTACTCACCCGATTGCCATGAAAGAGCAGATGGACCGAGCCCATCGTGATCTCAGACGTGATCTTCGAAGATCTATTAGCCGCTACAAGTTTTCTAATTATAATCAGTTAACGCTGCTTGCAGTAGAATTGGAAAGAACGGTGGATTTAGATAAAGGAGAGCGTTCGCCGCCAAACACGGAGGATTCATTCTTCCCTAAATTGGCTTATGGCTAAAACACTAAACTTTCTGGTGCATGTGGTAAAAATATCAGTGGCAGCACATCAAGTTGTGTAAAATACTCTCTTGCATTCTTGATGCGTTCATTGGTAAAGTCAGTGGATAAATTAGGCACCAAAGCAACTTCAAATGATAAAACTAACACTAGTAATGGTAGTCAACATAGAAATCATAATGACAAACTCAGTTCGAACGCCAATAAAGGTGAGCATCATAGTCAGGAGGGCTTGGCGCAGGCCTCAACTAAGCCTTATTTCGCAAGAGGGAGCCCACCTCCAGGACGAAGAGTCCAACCAAAGGCGAAACCACCTTCTTATAATTGTCCTGGCTCTGACCACGACTGGAGAAAGTGCTAAATAAAATGGGTGACGTTTTACCATAATTGCGACAAAAACGGTCACATCAAACAAACTTGTGATTCAGTTTATTGTCAGGGAAACTATTGAAGGAGGGCTGTTTTAGGGTTGACGTCACTCCTTTTATTCCAAGACATACACTTATCTCTGCTAGTAGTGATATACCTGACTCAAGCCCCTAAAATGAAACTATTCAACCTGAACTGTTACGGAAGTTACCTTCTGAGTAAAAATTCTGCTACAACTAGACCTGCTCTTCTATAAGATAAGCAATTGTATGATAAAAATTGCGTGATAAGCAATTGTGGTTGGTTTTTCACGGATATAATCAAACCTAAACTCGATAAGTTACCCGCCGCAAAATTTGTCGAGCACTCTATTGGCACCTAAAGTGTGTGACGCGTTGATCAAAAAAGCGAACTTCTTGATTAGGCAGGCTTTAATTGAGTCCTCAAGTAGCGCGTTGTGCAGCCCGGTCGTAATGGCTTATAAGTCGGATGTTAATTACCGTCTGTATTGATTTTCGAACTTTAGTGAAGTATCGAAGAAAAATGCGTATCCGATTTCGTTTATGGTGGAAACTCTGGACCGCTTGAATTCTGCCCGATACATTTCAACCCTAGATTTTAACAAGGCTTACAACTAGATCCCTCTAAGTGAAGATAGTAAGCCTATTATGGCTTCTACTATCTCTGGATAAGGGGTATACCAATTTATACCATGCTGTTTGGTCTAACTAATGGTCCAGCACTTTTCAACGGTTGTTGGGCCAGGTAATCACCCCGGAATGTATAATGTCTGGTATATGTGTAGAGACACATTTCCAGCATATGTATAATAGTTAAATTTCTCTAAAAATTGTTCTTATAACTGAAATCAATTACAGATTTGTAATATATTTTTTAACATCCTGCAGTCTTAAAAATTCTTTAAAACATTTGTTAATGCTTTGAAATTTTTGAAATCCTACGAAATACCTCAGCAATAGATACCCGTTTACCTGTGTCTACTTTTTACGAAGGATATTCTTTGCAGGAGACTTGTTATATAGGATTTATTTTTGAATAGTTATGAACATGTAATTAATTTCTTTCAAAAATAGTCATGTAAAGAAACAAAAAAAAAACAAAATACATTTGCTTTACATTTGTAGTTGAGCTAATGGTGTTGAGAAATTTAATTCACACGATGGCATATATGTTCTATTTTATAATGCACACATAATGGACGGCGGGATCCTACTGGAGATTCCCTTATTTCATTTCGAGTCATTTTTGTAACCATGCCGCTTCTCATGTTTATTTTTACCCTTCGTCTGCCCTTAAGGCCATAAAATGCAGCAAGAATCTCACTAGTCTCCAATATTGCAAAAACGTCACCATCAAATGTCGATAATACAATTCGTTCTGCTTTTGGAATTGGCACAAATTTATTCCTTCCTACGGCTAATGTAAGTCGTTTGTCAGGCGGAAAAGCGAATCTATGAAGTTCGAATATTCGGTGCGGATTACTATAGGGAGCAAGCCGAATAAATTCAAGTTCTTTAAGTTCATATTCAAATCCGTCAACAGAAGCAAGCTTTGTAGGTAAAGCACTGCACCTGACAGGAGATCTGGACCTGATGCGAAGTGGTGAACCGGAAGGAGAAGGCCGGGGGTCCGAAGAAGAAGATCTGGCATCTGGGTCGCCAAGAGGTGGAAAATCGAAGTGTGAACTACACTCTGCAAAAAAACAGAGAATCCGATTTTTTACATTCATATTATTTTTAAAAAACACGTTTGCATTTCATAGACTTCTTGTGGCAAAGTTAAGGGACCGCCTAGTGGGAACAAATGTGAAAAATTGGCTAAAAGTCTACAGCGTTCATAAAATGGGCGAATTCTCTTACTAGCTGGTTTTTGGGCTCACAGATCACGAATCCGAATTTAGATTTGAATAATTCAAGATGGCAGATCCAATATGGCTTAAAAAAATAATGAAAACTTTTCAATTTCATTCTCTAAAAGTGATGCAGATATAGGCTGAAGAGTACATACCAGAAAAAGAAAACCGTTTTTCAAAACTGATCATAAAATGGTATGAAATTCGTTCAGTATCTTTTGGCAGCCATATTGAAACCACCACCTCGAATTTTGCAGATCGGATTTTCGATTCTTGATCAGCGACCCCAAAAAC
>NC_046661.1:127343688-127361054 GCF_010883055.1 Belonocnema kinseyi
CCCAAAAACCTATAACATATTTTTTAAAATTTTTTTACCGTTTTTTCTCGATTTGACCTTCAAATGACCTTCAAATGACCTTGAAACTGAAGCGATAGAGTTCAACGGATGCCAGATTCGTAATTAGTGACTCCAAAAACCTATAACGTATTTTTTTGAATTTTTTTACCGTTTTTTCTCGATTTGACCTTCCAATGACCTTGACCCTGGCGCAATAAAAGTCAAAGGACGCCAGATTTGTATTCAGCGACCCCGGAAACCATAGTAAACCCGAGCTAACCTCAGAATACATGTTTAAGAGTGTCAAATCTCTCGAAAATACAATTGGTGGGTAGTGGTGTTTCCTATATTTGTAGGGGTGGCTGGGGGGTGGAGGGTAGTCCGTTTAGCGTGCAATCGACTCGGGATACTTATAAGATACTACCATGATTTTTTTCAGATTCTTTGGTCCAAAAATAAATTAGGCCAAAAACCGGCCTTACCGACCCTCCCCCTTTCCAAACGAAAAACATATGTTTCCTTATAGGGGCATGGAATTTTAGAAAATCTACGACTTTTCCACAACTCTGTACTCCGGTGTTTTTGAGGTCGCTTATTATAAATTTCACATACCATTTTTGGAACTCAAAATGTCGGACTCAAAATGGCGAAGATATTTGAGAATCTACGATTTTTGGACATCTTTGTGTTCGGGAGGTTTTTATGGTCGCTGATTCCGAACAAATTCGATATTCAAAATTCCATATAGCGGACCCAATATGGCATTGTGAGTTGACTGAAACGGTTTCGATACCAAGTTTCTGAAGGATTCAGTTATTTATTCTTACTACAATTGCAATCTGCTATATAAGGTCCGCCATTTTGAATTATAAAAATTCAATATCAAGTTTCCAAAATTTCATATCAAATTGATAATCAGCGACCTCGAATACCTCAAAGTAAATGATTGTGCGAAAATCATACATTTTACAGAATTTATTGTCCGCACTATTGGATCCTCCATTTTTCGAAGGCTATGTCTATTTGAGATCAGTGATACAGGTGTTTTTTTTTAACTATTCCCATTACCGTTGATCATAGTTAGGTTCGTTAATGGGTTAGCTAAAACAACTTGTATGCAATTTTATAAGTATCAGGGTCACCTTGATGATCCGCATGCTCAATGCTCTTTCCAAAATTTGCCAGAAAGTCCCTCTCTTTGGGCGGCAAACCTGATGATATTTCTGTGAAGAAAAAAAAAGATTGATGAATACGTAAAGTTGGGAATGTATAAAAAATAATAAAAGCGTAATTTCATAAATTTTATTTTATTTCGCATATATCAGTTGCAGTCAAACTGATTGAGTGAAATAAACGACACAAGCTATGAAAAAATTGAATCGGTGGAATTCTTTCACTTGCAAAGAATCTACATATATGTGTTATTAAAAATTTATAGATAGGACGAGTAGAGTATCTTCTTATCGTAAAAACAAGATTAAATATATTACATTTTTGAAAAACGAGACAAGAGACAAACAAAAATTGAAAAGATAAAAGTTATTCAACCAAAAGGGATCTACAATTTGTTATGAACTATTTTTATAAAGTTGTATTTAAAATAAAAAAATTCAATTGTAACAATATAAATTTATTGATAATTATAATACATTTTTCAGGGAAATTAAGAATAAAATGTGATGCAAAAGAAGGAACAAATATTTAAATGATCATGATAAGATTAAATTCTGAATTTCTTTCTCAATATTTGAAAAAGCGATCCCAGGCCGAGCAAACAGTTCGTAAGAGTACCGGAGATAATGGATGAAAATGAAAGAAATCTGCCTCTGTCTGGGTTTGAACTGAGAACGTCAATATTCACGAGTGAAGCGATAACCAATTACCACACCGGGACTTTAGCAAATAGCTGCTCGTTTCTCCTAGATGCACATGATGACTCTGATATTAATTAATTAATAACTCTGGGCGACAATATTAAATAATTGATTAAATTATATTCAGAATCAGTGAACCTAATCAGAATATAATTAAAAACAAAAATTTTAAAGGTTACAAAGTTGCAAAACAGCCGTATCCTGTGAATATGGGAGAAACAAAAACTTATGTTTTGAAGAGCTATCAGCATAATTAGTTAACAATCCACTTCTGTATAGTGGCGTTCTCCGTTTGAATCTAGAGGGAGATTTTTCTCAATTTCTCCAGAAAATAATATAGCCAGTACTCGGCCAACTATCCTTGATTCGATTAGGGCCCGGAAAGACCTTCTAGATTACTCGGTCCAGACGATACCCGAACAGGAGAAAAGTCTGCCGTGATAATTTTCTACTCGGGATGCATAATTTAGTACTTTATCCGACGGACAAGTCCCAGTGGGCACAAAATTTGGCGACGTCTTTACGACATCGTTACGACATCGTTACGACATCTTTACGGCATCTTTACGACAACTTTACGACATCCTATGTCTATGTCGTTTCAGAATCTTTCCGATATCGTAACTTTAAAAAAAGAACTTTTAAATCGGTTAAGAAACCTGATCTCTGTTTTTATTACATTTTTATTTGAAAAGTACGATAAAAGTTACAATAAAAAATTAATTTAAATACATGTACAAAAATGTATGACTGCTCGTTTTCTTACTCTAGTTTCTAATACAGATATTAGTTACGAATTTTAAATTACTTATTAAATTATCTGATGTATTGTACTCACCAACAGAGTGAATGAAAAATGCTAAGGTCATCAGGAGAGTAAGATTCGTGGTCCTCAGCATTGCAAAATGGTGAGTCAAATTTCCTGAAGAATATCTTAAAGATTGTAACCGATGAGCAGACAAATAATTGCAATGTTTGCCAGCTTATATACTGAAACCTTTATATTGCTTTCCCACACCATACTGAATACAAAGAAAGAATAGGGCGTATAGTATGGGTTAGCGAAAAAGGCCGTTCGGTTTTTTGTAGACAATTGATCATTATTTATTGCATAGATAAAACGAAGTTTAATCAAGTACGTAATTTTTATTTCTTTATTATGATGATTTTTGACACTCTACTCATTCGTGAAGGTCTTTACATTTATGGAATTTTGTAATGGTTAAAATACATAAAAATTAATGTATATAATGTTATGCGAATCGGGCTTTACACCGAAGAACCCTATATTTTTTATGATCACGGTATGATGAAGTTATTAGTGAAACGATGGAAAGAGGTCATAGAGAGAAATAGAAATGATGTAATTGATTAAACTTGGTTTGCTTTAATTTTTTTATCTCCGTGGAATACTGCGTAATCTTGAAGCCTTTAGTTATTTATTAATGCTGCGTGCAATGTTTGGTTATTTTTGGAATTTCAAGGAAAAATACTACTTGGACTTACTAATAGAGGCATGATGCTATTGAGATATTGTTTTTCCATAAAATAGCATGAAATAGAGCTTTACTCAAGAAATATTATTATCACTTCTCTTGTCGCAGCCAAAGTCTGTGATCAGAATAAAGGAGTCGTCAAAATTCAAAAAGTTTCATACTCGAAAAAACAAAATGTAAATAAAGTTAAAGTTGTCCGATCTAAGTAAAATTTAGGCAAAGTTTTTTGCTATTGAATAGTACTTTATGGGGAAAAAATTTGTCGATAAGTATTGATCACGAGGGTGATTAGCCATAAAAATGCGCTTAGTCAGCTTTGTGAAGAACGGGCGAAAATAAAACACTGGCGCCACTAGCGCGATGCTCTACATTTGAATGAAAGCTGATTAGAATCATGGATATTTAGTCTTTTTTGCAGATTTTATGATATTTTAGAAGTTTGTAAATAATTTTAAAACACTGAGCTTGGAAGAACTAGACTAAATGTTTAGACATAATATCAAAAATTGTTTTTGTATCTCGAATATCTTGAATAATCCTAATGTATCATTACATTGTAATAAAAATATAAATGGAATTATAGAAACCATAATTTTTAATATTCAGTGCATTGATCGTTTTACAACTGAAAAGAATATAATTATTGAGGTTATTAACTTTGCTGTACATTTAGTCATTTATTTATTCAAAAATGAAATTTAAAGGTGGAGATGTAAATTAAATATGGAGTAAAGACGCCGGTGTATCGCACTGAACTGTCGATCAGAGTACGACTTAATCCGCTCAAACGAAATAAAAAAATTGTTTTCGCCGGCCATAAAATAAGGTGAAACATTAGCAACAAGCAATTAAGCGTGATTGAAAGAATTTTATTCTTAAACCCAAACAGTTAGTGTGTAAAGATCACTTTTTAAAGGATCGGACAATTTATAAAAAGGAAGTTTTATCTCCTGATAAAACGGTAATGGTGGTGTGTATTATGATTTGTTTACACTGATGTCCCTCAACCTTAAAATAATCGAATGGCTCTGACTCTTTCATGATTAATGATTTTCAAATTTTTATTATATTATTCTTGTTGTCCAACATGTGAATTATTGTGATGATTTTAAAATTATATTTTTAATGGTTTTTCACATTTTAGAAATATTTTAAGACCCTCACTATCTTTTAGATAAATGTAAAAGTTTTTGACAAAGGATACTGAAATGTCCAATTGAACATCAGCCTTCAAACATTGCTCATGACAAGTCAGATATTTGAGATGGCCAAACCTCTGGTTTTCATTTAGGTTTCTTGTACCATTCTGACTGCAGGAATGTCATTTTTTTGCAATAATAATTTTCTTTAATACTTCAATTTATTAAGATGGAAATGGTCCTATAATATTTCTAATTTTATATACTATCACAATAATCTAAAAATTTAGCACAAAGAAGAATACATCAAAATTTAGAATTAATGTATTCATAAACCCGTTAGAGCCATTTGAGACAGTTGAGACAGTTTGGAGATCTACATCGATACCCCCCCCCCCCTATTTTTATAACACGATCATCCGTATATGAATAAAATACGAAAAATAGGTAATGAAATTACCACATATCACCATTTATTATATGCAACACAATCATACAACGATCAGACTAAGCGTCTCAGGGGTGGCGCCAATGTTTCACAACTCGCTGCTCTTCACAAAACTGACTTGCACCTCTAATGCGAAAGAGAAAATCATGTTATATCCTTAAAATTGGCCGAAGGGGAGAAGGTGACAGTTTAGGAATTTTCGTGGATATCGCCTATTTAGGAGATTTTTAACACTTCTGATAGCGATGAAAAGAATCTTGTCTAGTACAGTTCCAATAGGGAGTTTCCCGTCCTTTTATTTGGTCTTATGAATTTAAAAAAATACTATTTCATCTTTAACAATATAAGTAAAATGAATTTGACTATTTTTTTCGAAATAAGAGGGTAACAGGGTTATAACAGGCTGAAAAATATATCATGAAGGCTCGGCGATCCACCGCGCGCTAGTGCCGTGCCCGTACCAGAGTACTCAACCCTTATTTTCATAAATTAATAAATTGAATCGCAGTTTCTAATCTACATTTTTCAAAAACAAATAATAATTTTTTGGAAAAAGTCGTAGGAGAACACTTACCCGAATGACAAAACTTTTCCCCCATAAACGACTGTCCAGTAGCACAACAAATTGCCGAAGTTTAACTTAGATCGGTAAACTTTCACTTTTTAAGTGGGTACACTTGGTATTTAATAAAACACCCATTTAAACTAAATTCAATTGAAAATTAATTAACAGACTGAAACGCCTCAGTATGAACATAACTTAAAAATCCTTCAGTCTGAGGAAGAGCGGGCGAGAAACAGAATATATACGCCACTGTGTGACTTGTGCAAATTTTTATATGAATGGGTTATATAGGTCATACAGTTGGTTGTGCGAAACTGGTGCCGTTACGTGCGCAACTTTTCGACAAAGTGATTGAATGCCATATTTATTTGAGTATTATTCAAGCCAAGGGAAATAATTAAGTTGAGTTAATTCTTATAGCCTTCGTGAATTTGTGGATACATATACTTTTCGTGCTGCCGCGATTCTTTGACGTGTCCGGTTATAATCACATAATATGAAGCTAGAGCGCGATTATGCCCACCTCACTTTTAGCCGTTTAAATTGGAATTCAATAGTGCTAGTTTTACCCCTGAATTGTGATTATGACTATGATGATACCAACAGAGTTGTCGCCAAATTGTTGCTCATCAACTCGTAAAAATTGACAACCTTTCACGAAGCTATCTATTAGATCTTTTACCCATTCATACGGCGACTCATCTAATAAGAATTAGAAAAAGAAGTGTGTCAATGCTAAAAGGTGCTATTATTTTTATGAGCGAAAAAATCTACTCAATGAAATACCTACAAAATTAAATTGCTAAAAGCAATTTTACATGCAAATCTATTCTCGCTTTCGTAGATCCGTTTCTCCTATGAAAATTTAACCCTAGAGAAAATTAAATATAAAGTAAAATAAAGGCTTTTCAAATAAGAGCAATGGTAGACACTGAAACCAGGGATAATTATGTTTCAAAAGGATTTTCGGTAGAAAATTATTTCAAGATTTAGGGACTTAGATTGGAAAGAGTGAACTTCAGTTTAAGGTTAATTGGGAACCTTAAGTGGTAGACAAAATCTCTTTTTATATTGTAGTATCTAATAGATTAGTTCGTTGCAGGTTCATCATCCTTCCAGAATTGGTGCTGATGTGTATACTCGGTACCAACTTTCTGAACAGGGCACATTAAATTGTCGAACGATCCGAAATCTCTTGATTTAAAATGAAAAGAAAGAGAGGCCGATACAATTAATGGCAAATACTAAGTCAAAATTGACAAAGGTAAGATTATCTCTGGAGCTCAAACGTATAATTTCAATGATAAATTAAATGCTCTTATCTAGTGAATCAGAGTAATGTTACAAGACTATACATGGTCGAGCACAGAATGCAATTAGGAACTGTCAGATGATAGGAGCCTTGAAAGGGCTCTTATTGTACCTAAAATACCACGAAATCCGGCAAAAATTTATTTTATTTTTGTTTACCAGGCACTCTCTGGGCCGACTTTGCCGGCTGTCACAACACACCACCCACACTGTCACAAAGTCATAACTAGGTAGTGGTGAGACACACTATGCAACACATCTCACATAACTATAATGCCCTTTCTGCAAAAGTGGGTAAAAATGAAAAGACACATACGCGCAACAAGTTGCACTGTGGGAGAGTTGCAACTTGTCTTTTATTTTCCGTTCTATCAACACGCTAGTTGTCGAGGTTGAGAGCGCACGCTTCGTATGAAAGGTGCGCCGGACGAGTGCTTTCGTCGCGCCGCGGCGCATGTAGTTACACGACCCGCCATAGACAACGGACAAGACGAAAGAATGAGTGGATTTAATGGCGAGTACCGAAGTACACTGTATTGCGAATGCGCCTTCACACGCTTTTACTAAACGTATTTGCCGATCTGTGTGCGCGAACCGTGACTTGACGCTCCAAAAACTATACCATTGTGTAAAAACGATTACTGAGTATATTAATTGTCTTTGGAAATCATACTTACGATTCTAGAGAATCAGCTGGAGCAGTCTGGGTTAAGCGTAAATTTGTAAATCATTACTTGGGCATATAGCCAGACTTTTTGCTTGAGCGTGAAGCCTTAATTGCACAATCCATTTAATCGAATAATTGAAAGGTATGTGGTGTGGAAAATGCATAATTAAATGCATAATCTTTCGTGTCAAAAATGGACCACCATGATGTAAGGTCGTTAAGACATAAACCCGATGGTTAGTTCATAGTGCTCCAGCATTGATATAAATGTGCTAGGTTATTTAAAAATATCATTCGTACATAAGAATTTATTAAAATGTGTTTGTTCATTAAAAATTGATTGAAATGTGCTAGTTGGAACAAGGGTATAATTTTTAAAGTAGTGAATCCTAGTCCCATCTGGAAGGACGCAATAGGCAAGTGAAAAAAAATTAGTTTGCCGTTGAAGGTCGAAGGTTTGGAAGTTCTAATGCGCAGAAGATTGGTTATTTCCGATCTTTCGCGCGTGCGCAGTCATCTATCTGTTCGGTTACTTGACGTGCTCGAGGACTCCGGGAAGAAGGATACCCTAAATTTTATCGGCAAACTTCTATCATCGTGGGCATGAAACTCTCTGCGTACGACTTTGAAATAATCCTCCATGACATCTTCTGGACTCTTTGAGTAATTCATGGTTCTTGTATTTATCTTTAAATAGAAATAAAATAGGGATAACGGAGGGGTAGACTATGTCCTTAAAATTGTTTCGTGGGTCGAGCATCCTGCGGGACGCGTTTAGTCTCTCAAAACCCAATGTTATTCATCAAACATTAATTTTTTTCAAGTAATAATTGTCACTCGAATTAATGGATTTAATTAATGATAATTAAAAATGAGTGGTTTGTTTCGATATTTTAAGTTAATTTTTAACTAACTAAAATGATCATGTGTCTTTATTGATTAAGATCAATTTATACAAATGAAATGCTGGTCACTTGATTCTTTTCAATCCGCGAAACCTACAATTTATTTCCTGTGTCCCTTTGTGCTTCAAATTTGCATGCCAATTTTCAGAAAATTTATCTAATGAATATTGTGGCTGAAAACCGTCAGGCGTGGGAATTATACCTATCATCCACGCCTTTTTTAATAAAGCGATCTACCGACATTTCTTTCACATAATTTTTACAAAATTCCGCTTGAGATTATTCGTCTTATTTTATTTTGCGTTTCAAGGGATTGGTATTCGCGATGTTACAGTTATAAAGACCACGACATAATTGAAGCCAAATTGCACAGGATTTTATTATAGGTATGTCAGGCAGTAATGACCGTTAATTAAATCATGCTTTTTATTTTTTAACCGTTCTATTTATATTGAGTCCATTCTAAAAAAAAATTTTATTTGTCTTCCCTGCGTATATTCTTCCTCATCCTACACCTCTCTGTGTTTAACTAATAGATAGTGAGGTAAGACAATAATGGGTAGTGTCATATGAAATTAAGATATAATTAAAGACCTTTCGATCGTTTAGGGTTTTAATATTATAAAGGAGCTGGCGCCCTTCAGGCAAAATTGAAGATTGTTTTGAAATTATATAAACTAAATCCAGAATTGATTTAGTTATGACCAATGATGGCTAGACTAAAAACAAGTGATTCCGATTGGCGAATGTTTCAGCCGATAATTTTGAAATTGAATATAAAAGTTTATAATTATATAATATATAATTTTTTATTATAATACATCAGGAACAGCAACAAAACCACGATGCTCTGTAACTGACACCTAAGAATCAACACCCGAGAATCAAGTGTGAGTTCAAAAGGCAAACCAGCCATAAAACAAACCTGAAATAGAAATTACCTGCAATCCAAGTCAGTTAAATTAAAATTTGAGAAATTTAAATAAGATTAAGATCAAATTAAAAATCCTACTTAACTTGCAATAATTGAGTTAATGTGAAGAATCCCTAAATATAAAACCAAGAATCTAACGACCAAATTTCGATAACCACAATAAAATAACTCTATTGTAATCTGATAAAAGCAAAAATTCTTTTCCTAAAAATGAGAAGAGAAATATCCCCATTTTTTCCGTATAAAAACAAAAAAGAGGAAACATAAATGAGACATTTTTTTGCCTTGAAAATTGTGCTGTATGAGTGGCGAAACGTTGGTAATTATTTTTTACAAATGTTTTTTATTGTGATTTGACAATAAAAGGAAAAAATACGAAAAAAACAAAAAAGAGAAGGAAGAAAATTTTGTTGGTTGCTTTCTCATTTTTTCCTCTCTTTTATTTTTTTAAAAGGAAAGGAAATTTTTTTCGTTTCTTTTTTAGGACAAGAAAGTTTGTTGCTTTTTTCGGATTGCAAAGAAGACATTTTATTGTGTTTGTCCAAATTTGGTTGTTAGATTCTTGTTTTTATATTTAGGAATTCTTTACATTAACTTGATTCCTGGACGTTAAATAGAAATTGAAATTTAATTTTAAACTCATTTAAATTTCTTAAATTTTAATTTTTACAAAAAATTATCCAGGATTTTTAAATTTTTCTTTAATAAGACGAAATAATCGTAAGATTCGAGCCCTGTACCTTTAAAATTAGTTTAGAGAAACTCACAAAATTCGAACAAATTTGATGATATGTCTAAAAATCCAAAATAATTTTAAAAGATCCTGGAATCTTACCAAATATCTTAGAACCTTATAGGTACTGAAAAGCCGTTCCGCGTTATCAGAACTTCTAAAAAAAATCGGTGCAGCCACATATAGGCTGTCTTGAATTCATTAAAATCATTCAAATATTTGCAAGGCCTTCGAAATTTTACTATAGCTAACCCTTCAAAATTTATTTAAATCATTGAAATAGACAAAGAGAAGTTCATTGTAATCCTCCGAAATTCTCATAAATATTCGCCTAAACTATATATATTTATTTAAAATCTTTTCAAAGATAGAGATATAGATAGAGATATAGTCATTATGAACCTTTTATTAATTTCCTACATAAACGTTTAAGTTAGAGAATAAAAAAAAAGAAAAAAAACTAGATGGGGTATTGACGAAAGATAGAATCCTCAAGGAACAAAAGACATTGACTTTTTCTTCTTATTTGTAAAGTTAGGTACTTGTAAAATTATAAGCCGACTTCAAATTAAAAAAAAAATATTATGCTTTTGCTTTAGATATGTAGTTAAGTTAATGTTGAGGAGGATTCTTATTTACATGAGGGCTTACATGCTCTACTTTATAATTGCATATGATTGGGCGGTGGGGTCCTACTGGGGATTCCGTCATTTCATCTCGGGTCATTTTTGTAACTGTGCCGCTTTCCATGTTTATTTTTACCCGTCTTTTGCCACGTCCAGCATAAAATCCAGCAAGACTTTCACTGGTCTCCAATATTGCAAACACGTCACCATCAAATGTTGATAAGACAATTCGTTCTTTGTTTGGAATTGGCACAAATTTATTCTTTGTTGCAGTCAATGTAAGTCCTTTATTAGAAGGAAAAGTGTATTTTCCAACTACGAATACACGGTGCGGATGCGTATTGGGAGTAAGCCGAATAAATTCAAGTTTTTCAAGTTGTAATACCGATCCGTCAGAAGCAAGAAGCCTCTTAGGTAGATCACTGCATCTGGCAGGAGATCTTGATCTTGCGCAAAGTGGTGACTTAACAAGCGGCAGAATTTTTTCTGGAGAACCACGTTGGTCAGAAGAAGAAGAAGGTCCGCTACGAGGAATACCAGGAATAGGTTCACCATTAGGTAAACAATCGAAGTGTGAACTTAACTCTGCAAGAGGAAAAAGATAATCGGATTGTTTACATTCATCTTATTTTTTAAGACACCTTGGTATGTGATGGATTCCTCGTGGCAAAATGAAGGCACCAAGTGTTAAGAGAAGATATCTTTATTATTATTTCGTGAGAGAGAAGGCCTGGATACTTCAATTTGAGCATTAGGACAAAATAAACATTACGGCGGACTAATTTTAATTTGCGGGAAGCCGAACCATTTTTTCCCATGAAGTTCAAGATGTATTATAGTATTATATTTACCAATAAAGTTCAGGATAATTGCCAAAGATATAGCCAGAATACAGATAGTCCTCATTTTTCAAGTGTATATAAAAAATGATTATTGCTATAAACATGAATCTGATTCACAGTGTACTAATGATTTTACTGCTACTTCATTTAGTTATATTATACATATGATAGAGTCGTTATCTTGTGAATTAAGCAAGCGTTGGCCTTGTCCTTATCAGATATTAATATTTTAAAAATCAATGTATCGAAGGAAATTCGATTACATCAACCGTGGTTTGGGAAAAGTAAAGCTATTTCTTTTTGTCGCAATTACATAAAATCTGAATCGAACCTAACCATTTTTTAAACTATTTACATATATTGTGGACAATAATTGAAAAAATTATTTGTATTCTAATGAGGTTAAACAATTTTTGGGACTAACCCATATGCAAATGTTTTAGTAGATATAGTAAATTAAGAAAAAATAAATACCTAGTCTAAAAATATTTCTTTTCAAAGATATTTTTCCAAAACAATGCTGACGTGACGAAGAGCAAGTTTTGGAAAAAATATATTGTTAAGCTTTCAAGAATTACAATATTATTATTGCTCGTATTTTTAAACATCGGACATTAGATTTAACGAGAAAAACATTAAACGTACCACAATATTATCTACTAAGAAACCTTCATCTATTATCAAACATTTTACTCTTATCGCTTATTACTCTTATCGCTACGGTGATTAGATTTTGTTGACTAGAAACTTATTTTCCTGAAAGAAACATTCTCTAAAATTGAGAGAGAATCCAATTTTTTCAATAAATTATTCAGAAAATCATTTCTAAATGAACAAATGATAATAACAGTAATATTAAATTTCTTTCTTCAAATTATTTCCTTCCGTAAAATTACTTCAGCAGACTGATAATTTGCGGACCTGATCAAGAAAACGGAATAATTGAAATATAATTTTAGTTTAATCTAAAATTATTAGTGATGAAAATAAACCTAAAAAATCTGCAAGCCGAGCGCAAATGTGAGCGCGCCAAGGGCGCGCGGCTGCTGGTTCTCGTGCTTCGCTCTTAATGGTGTATTTTCTTCATAAATTGTGCACAATTATCTATTTACCTCGAGCTACAGACTTGGTCTTTGTATTATATTGCCTTGTTTAATTATATTTCCTTTTAAATCTTCTTTCTTACGATTGAAAGAAAATCTACTCGTTTTGTCCCGAAATTGTTCCTAAACAAGTTGACCCTTTTTGGGTGCATAACTTATTTCTATTAAAAAACAATTCGTTCCAAATTTGCACCTCATTTTGAGTTGGAAGTGTTTTATCTCATTTTTTTGTAGCTTCTTTAGTTTTTCCACAAATAAAATTTTGTTGATTTTCAATATTGTTTTGATGATAAAACCAAGAGTACCATTCCCACAAAATAGTGAATTATAACAAATTTTTTAATCGCCTTACGTTTGCTATTTTAGATTTTGACAATGCTATGAATCTAGCCGTTTTATTTTTATCAAAAAAGTCACGTGGATAGATTGTTTGTGTGTCGAGTACATTCAGCGGCCATTATCTCGGAACCCGGGGGTTTTTTTGATTTGCGCTCATAAAGAAATTTGTTCAGGACGCTTAGATACAAAACGTATAACAAATTTAAATAAATTCACCAAAGCCACTTTTCCAGGAGAAATGTGTTGGGTTCTTTATTAAAATACTTCGAGAGCTTTTAAAATCTCATAAAATCGTTGAAACCTTTAGAAATCTTATAAAGTACCTCAGAAGCTTTTAAAATCTCATAGAATCTTTTACGATACGCTAAAATATTTGGAATACAATAAAATAAAATCAATTTTCTAAATAAATTGAAAACTTATTGAAAAATTTTAAAATAACGGAAATTATTTCAAATTCCTCAAAATCTTCAAAAATCGCTTTTAGCGATACCTTCCAATAATTCAAGATTTTAACAAATTATATTTAATATCATTACTCTAAATTAAAATTATTTCTTGAAAAAAGATCCTACTCCAGCTTCCCTCCATGGGGAATCGAACCACAAAACTTATGATTTCCGGCCAGGTGCTTTTCTATTTAAGCTATTAGAGGGATCATAATAAGAACTCTTAATTCTAGAAAATAACGCTAATTTTTAGCTAGGTGTTAATAATACAAGTAATTATTTTTCAACTTATCTGCTATATCATCAGAGATTGCACGTTACCGACAGTAGATCAAACTTCCAAACCATGAAGGCAGAAAATCTACACAATGTTAAGCAATATTAAGCAATATTAAGCAATATTAAGCGCTATGAAGAATTTTCTGTTATTGAAGATTATTTACTTGATCGATATTGTGTAGATTTTTTGCCTTCATGGTTTGAAGGTTGATCTACTGTCGGTAAGGTAAAATGTCTGATGATATAGCAGTTAAATTTAGAAATCATTACTATAAATAGATTATAGTATAAAACACATTTACAGAGTGGAAAAATGGTTATTTAGCAAAAATTTTGTTCGCATAAAAAGTTTAAAAATAATTAAAGATATAGTTTATTACTCACTCTATAATGTATTTAATTTATTTTTTCTTTGAAAATTGGTTTCACATTACACAAGAATTTCCACTGATTCCGCGTAAGATATTTCCACAGAAAATTCAATTGAGCTACTTAAAATTCTATTCATTATACTTGAGCGCACACGATCTCAATCAATATATCTATAATAGATAACAATAGATATAACAATATCAACAGTCCTCCCAATTTCAGGAACTTTTCATATAGCGCATGCGTCGCGGCCGCAGCTGGATTGGCTACCGAGGGCGCGCTTATTTGGAATGATTAAATGTATAAGAAAATTGTTTGCGACAAATAATTCTTCTAAATTTACTACAACTAATTCTTTTATCACAAGACAGACGCATAAAGTGAAACATAAAATAATTATTTGATTTATATTATGAAAAAATAAATAATCCATTTTAAATTTCAGAAAAGAAATACCTTTTTATTACAAATATAAATTTTAAATAATTTTTCATATCCTAATGCACTTTACAATTATTGTTGGTTTTAAACAATTATGTACGAAATCAAAAGAAAATTATTCATTTCAAGTAAGTGCTCCAAATATAACCAGTCCAGTTGCTCGCTGTTAGCAAGTCTGATTCATGAATATCATCGCGCATTTCTAAATACGACCAATGAGAATTATGCTTTATAAAAATGTAAATATACCGTGAAATCTCGTTAATTTAATGTCTCGCTATTGTTAAGTCCCTCATACACGTTTATTTTAAGTTATGTAGTTGTACAGGAACCACCATCATCTTTGTATGCTTTCCTAGGCGTCAGTGGCAAAGAAATAAAAAAAGAGGCTCGAAGAGCGGTAACCTTTCGTTATAAATATACGAATAGTATTTCATCAGTTAAGTGAAAAGTCTATTTTCTCAGTCATGTCCTATTCTTTTGCCGGTTAACAAACTTTCAGATACACAAAATGAAATCAAATATCTGAGATTTCAGGTTCGCGTATCAGATCGCGTACTCTAACCTCAAATTTCGGAATATTTATTAAATTTGGTGATGATATTTCGTGACATTGCTGTTGCTTTTCAGGGAAAAGTCGCAAACATCTTTCTCCCATTGTGCTGATAAACTACGAGGGTCAGCAGTTCTAGGACATTCTAAATGGTGAGTACCAAACTGAGAATCGGGTTGATTTTTCTGTATTATTATTGATAGTATTTATTGATTTCAAATAGAGAAGCGCTTTTCTGTACATGCTCAATTAATAAATTTGCCTACAGCGACCTGAAAATGATAGAATCTCAACGTTTCGCGGAGCAACCGTAATCTAAAAATTACACTGGCTCCCAGTAGAACCACGGTAAATTAGAATTATGTCCACATCTCACGACCGTCAGATGGGTGGTCACTAGGGTTTAAATTCTCTATTCTATAATTAAAAAAGATTGGGCGTAGGGATCCTACTGGGACTTCCATGATTTCCTCTCTGGTCATTTTGATAACCGTGCCATTTTGCATGCTTATTTTTACCCGTCTTCTGTTTCGAAGACCATAAAATCCAACAAAAAAATCACTAGTTTGCAACATTGCAAAACCCTCTCCAGTAAATGTTGATAACACAATTTGTTCTTGGTTTGTAATTGACACGAATTTATTACGTCCTTCGGATAATGCAATTCTTTTGTCAGCTGGAAAAGTGTATCTTCGCAGTTCGAATATCCGTTGCGGATTCATATTGGAAGCAAGCCGAATAAATTCTAGTTCTTGAAGTTCGTATCCCAATACGGGAGAAGAAAGAAGCCTGAGGGGTGGAGCTCTGTATGTGGCAGAAGGAATTGTGGACCTGACAGGAAGTGGTGGTTCGCCTGAAATAGACCTGGACCTGGCGCGAAGTGGTGACTTAGCAGGAGGAGTACGCCTATCCCGAGAAAAAGGTCTGCCAGGTGAACGAGACCTTTGAGCGGAATGAGGTCGGTCCGGAGAATAAGAAGGTCCCCAACGAGGTAAGCCTGGAATAGAATCGAGATGAGGTAAGTGCTCGATGCGTGAACTTGGCTCTGCAAGAAGAAACAGAAATTGAGATTTTTACATTTGTATTACTTTTTAAAGGAACTTTACTGAGAGGCAGCAGTTTGAAGAAGAAATAAATCGTGGGGATGTAAAACACGGTTCTGGTGTATAATATTTATTTGTAATTATTCAATCTGTAGGAGGGCAATAAAAAACGTCCGTAATAAAAAATAGAATTTGCGTAGATCGTAGTTTTTGAAAACTTCCCCTTCAAATCACTAGGAAAATGTTTCATGAGTGTAGAACATTTTGAAGTTTAGAATACCTAATAGTTTTTAATTTTCAATTAACTAAAACATCTGTTAACAATTTTTATTTGTATTAGGGTCACCTTGATGATCCGCATGCTCACTGCTCTTTCCAAAATTTGCCAGAAAGTCCCTTTCTTTGGGCGGAACACCGGATGATATTTCTGTGAAAAGACAAAAAAGATTGTTGACTACTTACAATATGATTATGTTAAGAAAACGAAAAAAGCTATGAAAAACATTAATTAACAAAAGTTTTTATATTGAAAAGGATATACATATTTCATATTAATGATTTCAAAATAGGACGAGTAAAATTTCTTTTAATCTTAAGATATAAGATTAAAAATAAGATCATTAATTTTCTGAAAAACGAGATAAGAGACAAACCGAAATTGAAAAGACAAAAGTTGTTCAGCCAAAAGGAACTACAAAATTTTTTGATAACTGTTGACTACAAAAATAAATGTAAAATACATGTGATAGCACTGCGGGAGGGGGGCAGGTAGAGCAGGCACTACGGCGCATGCACACACTTAAGACACCACTAGAAGTTCATAAGGTAGTCTCAGATGAGCTGGGGGGGGGGGCGAACTCCTACATGTTTATTCGGTAATATCGGGTGTGGGGTGTCGATTTTGCAAAAAAGTTAGAATCTCATATGCTACACTGAGAGTGCTTTATTAAAATCTTTATAACTCTTTCGGTATTACGAGGGTAGTTCAATAAGTCCTTAGAATGAAGTATAAAAACAATTTTTTTTGGGTAAATTTTTTTTTATTTTTCAACATAATCTCCTTGGAGCTCTATACACTTGGTCAATCGCTTTACAAGTTTTTTTAATCCTTCAGAAAATTTCGTTTTCGGAAGTTCCTCAAAATGAGCACTTACAGAGGCAATGGCGTCTTCGTTGTCTGGAAATCTCTGTCCACCGAGCCATTTTTTCAAGTTTGGAAATAAGAAAAAGTCACTGGGGGCTAAATC
>NC_046661.1:127361154-127399345 GCF_010883055.1 Belonocnema kinseyi
TCTTGCCGATAGCTTTTTCATGCCTAATTTTTCATGTAGAATTGAAACAACTGCACCTATAGATATCCTTGTGGCCTCAGATAACTCACGCACTTTTAATCCGATGTTACGTATTGACGATTACTGGTCAAGTGGTTTTCTGGAGAATCGAAAAAAAAACTGCCACGGTCCGGATTTGAACTGAGAACGCTACTATTCAAGAAAGGAGCGATAAACAATTACCCAACTGGGGCTTGCGCCAATAGTTGCTCCTTTCTCCTAGAGACACAGACCAGCCTCATCATGTGGATATGAGAGAAACCAGAAATTATGTGTTGAAGACCTATGAGCGTAGTTGTCTTAAGCCCCACTCGTAAATAGTGGCGTTCTCGGTTCAAATCCAGGTCGAGGCCGATTTTCTGTCGTTTCTCCAGAAAATAATTTTACCAGTAAACGGCAATATCTATCATGAGAAATTAATTAGTTACTCTGGTCGACAAAATAACATCAATTAGAAAAATATTGTAGAAAAGATCGAATTTTAAGCAAAGTCTAGTTGGAAGCACTAGAACCATGAGAAGTGAGGGTTCGTTGATGGCGAAGGGGCTTAAAAAAGAACTTGCAATTAGCAAATTACAGTTGTTGATGCACCCTAGTGAAGCAAGAACATTTCTTCATTTTAACTGACCAGCCAGCTACAAATTAGGGCTCGAAAGAACTGAATATATAATAGGGAACAAATAAATAAGTGTTATTTTCTCAATTTCTATTTTTTTGTAGGTTTAAATATTTAGAAAAGTGTTTGGTTATGGCCGACTAGCCACAATCTGATTAAGGCCCAGAAAAACCATCTAGATTACTCGGTCTAGAAGATACCCTAACTGGACGGAAATCTTCCCATATAATTGTCTACACGGGATGCATAATTTGGTACCCTATCAAGCGGACCAGTAACATAACTATAAAAAAACATTTTTTTCTTTACAAATACATGAAATGGATTTCGCTGACGAAGACAGCATTGCAAATTTC
The DNA here is from genome assembly GCF_010883055.1 of Belonocnema kinseyi. Lineage (NCBI taxonomy): Eukaryota > Metazoa > Arthropoda > Insecta > Hymenoptera > Cynipidae > Belonocnema > Belonocnema kinseyi. The sequence goes on from NC_046661.1 coordinate 127,362,166, forward strand.
ATAATGTGTTTGAAAATTTTTATAAATTAAGAAATAATTCTGATGGGTGATGTTTCCTCTTATTTTCAAAGAAGATAAAGGTTCCAAACTATTCTGTAAATTCTTAAGCCAAGTATTCCCACTTTTTTCATATCATTTTTTACGATTTCAGAGTAGCTTTTATTGAATTTTACACAGATTTTTTTTAAATTTCATACTCGCAGGATGATAGAAAATTGAAATTTTTGTGCAAAGGGTTTGAATTTTTTAAATAATTTGTTAATACTTATAAACAAAGATGAAAAAAGCCTTTTTTGTTGACAAAATGCATTATTGAAAAAACTTTGCATTATATCCTTATGAAAATTGGTACTTAAGGGTTTTTGGGGTCGCTGAATACGAATCTGGACTCAGATTTTAAAAATTGAAAAAGGTGGATCCAATATGGCTTCCGAAATTGAGAATATTTTTGTATTTTATCTGAAAATTGGTATACAGGGGTTTTTAGGGACAGTGATCACGAATATGAACTCAGATTTTGGAAATTTAAAATGGTGGATCCAAGATGGCGCCCGAAACTTGGAATATTTTTGGATTTTTTTCTGAAAATTGGTATACAGAGGTTTTTGGGGTCGCTGATTACGAATCTGAAATCAGACTTTGAAATCCAAAATGACCGATCCAATATTGCAGTCAAAATAATAAAGTTTTCTAGATTTTTTTAAATTAGTGTACAAGGATTTTTGAAGTCACTGATCACGAATCTGAATTTAGATTTTGAAAATTCAGAAAATTAGTAATAATCCATGTTTTAGGTGAGTAGGTGTATATTTTTTCAAACCTCAATATTAATAATATTTGTCATTTTGAATACAGATTCAAGATCAGCGACCCCCTGTCTGTGCCAACTTTCAAAAAACAATTTAGAAATACTTTGAATTTTGGCCCGCCATTTTGAAAGTTTAAAATCTAAGTCCATATCCGGGATCAGAGATACCAAAAACCCCTAAACACCAATTTAAAAAAAAAAAATCCAAATTTTGCCCGCCATATTAGATCCGCCATATTGAATTTTCAAAATCTGAGTTTGGTTTCGTGTTTAGCGACTCCAAAAAACCCCTGCATACCAATTCTTTAAAAAAATCCAAAAATATTCCAAATTTAAGCCACCATATTGGATCCACTATTTTTAATTTTCTAAATCTGCGTCCAGATTCGTGATCAGTGATCCCCAAAAACCCCCGTATACCAATTTTCAGAAAAAATAAAAAAATATGCCAAACGTTAGCACGTAATGGGAAAACTTATATCTGTGCGTTTTTCGGTTTAGTTTCTATTACAAAGATCAATTACCATTTTTAAATTACTTCTCAAATTATCTGATGTATTGTGCTCACCAATAGAGTGAATGAAAAATGCTAAGGTCAATAGCAGAGTAATAGTCGTGGCCCTCAGCATCCGAAAACGGTGGGGGTAATTTCTTGAAAAATATTGTGAAGATTGTAACTGATGAGGAGAAAAATAATCGCAATGTTTGCCTGCTTATATACTGAATCCGTTATCTTGCTTTTCCACTTCATCGTGAATACAGACAAGCGAATACGGCATTGAGTGTGGGTTGTCAAATAAGTCTGTTCATTTTTTCGTAGACAACTGATAATTATTCAATCAATTTAATCAATTACATCATTTCTATTTCTTTTCTACGCAGTAAATAATTATTATCAATTGTCTCACAAAAAAAGAACAGACTTTTTTGCCACCCCATATATGATTTTTATATTGTTTGTCTGAATTTTTTTCATCCGTGTGGAATACCGCGCAATATTTAAGCTATCAGTTATTTATCAATATCTCGTATAACTTTTTTTTTAATATGAAGGAAAAATATCGCTGAAGGCGTATCGCTGACAAAATATATTTTTCACTCAAATTAGCATGAAATATATGATTTTTCATAATATCCCGCGTGCAAATTTGTTCATAGGCCTGAGCGGGCCCAAGTCTGGAAAAACGAGGCCCTGGCCTGGCGATCAAGCTGGGTCAAGCTAGAATGAAACGCTGAATATGGCCGGGGCCTGGCTCGACCGCCAGGATCGATCGCCGAGACTGGTCCTGGCTTGACTCTAGCTTCTTATCGATTCCACTCAGCGCCATTTTATTTTTAGGAAAGTTTTGTTTTTCTTCTATAAAAATTGATTAAACCTGAAACCATCCATTTTATGCTTATCACACATCTTGTCACTCCTTTTTCAGTATAAGCTTGATGAAATTAAAAAAAAAAGTTCATCAAGAACATCAACTTGAAGAAAAAACTAATCATAGAGTGTCAAGCATGGAAGCATTTGACGTGAAAAATCTAAAAGGAAAACTTCGTCAGCTCTATCCACCATGTTGTTCTCATACACGTCCCTTTCTTTGCATTTAAAAAATATCAACGATAAATTGAAACAATAAATTTGGGAAAAAAAGTCCAATTTTGCAGTTTTACTCAAGATTTTTTTTCTCTTGTCGCAGCTCAAGCCTGACATCAGAATAAAGAAGTCGTACAAATTCAAAAAAGTTCAGACTTGAAAAAACAATATGTGAATGAATTATAAACGGGATGTTTATGCCTAATTTATTAAATTTTCTTAAAATATACATAGGAGCTTTGAAAAAGATGGTGTTTTGCCCTTAACCCCCTCTCGAGGCCTAGGGACTGTAACACCCCTGAAAAGTTCCCACACTGAATGGGGAGTCATCATTTGGCTTAGTATATTATGAACAAATACGCCTCTAAATAGTTTAATTAATTTCCAGAAAGCTATCAATCCTGCTAGTGTGGAACCATAGATTTTTATTATTGCGTCGCCGCGCCGGAGGTACTCAGACAATCATTTGAGATTGTTGTTTAATGTTTATTTTTATTTGGAGTTTTTTCTTTGACCTTTGTTTCCTCAGGAAGTATTTATAATATCGCCCTTGATTTCTACTGGGTATAAGGGTCGATAAATAAACTTGTAAAGTGAAATTTATGTGGTTCTAAGAAGCAAATCAAGTTTATTAATAAAAAAACATTATTGATGAAATAAAATTAAATCACTTAAGCCTAACGCCTGACCGTCAAGCGTGTTGTGTCAACAGAATAAAGTTTAGAAATTTTGTTCCTAATCTGACTTCTATCATTTTGAATGCAAATTGCAATAAATTTTCAGGCGCAAGCGAGAGAACGAGAGGGGGAGGGAGAAAGTAATCGAAATTTACTTTTTAGAAAAATGTTGCTAATACTTTTCTGACCTTTTCTTTGTATTCAATCCTCTCCGATTAACTGTTATTTCTACTGTGTCATCAGAAATAACGGTCGCCACCGTTTTCACTAACGCTCAACACGTCGCGACCGCTGACCCATGGATTTTCATGATGTTGAGACACACTTTATTAAGTCGGATCATTTCGGGCTATATCGATGTGGACTTATGAATCAGAATGATCCAAGCACAAATCACTCGACTTTCTAGTCCTTTGAATATATTTTTATTTACTTTCGAACTGAACTGAGTGCAACTAACTTTGATCGTTCCCAAAATTGGTTCGTCAATGCTTTCAAAATTATTAAGACTTTTGTTTTAATTGACTTACAGCTTTGTTGATAGTTATAATTGTATTAAACATTCTGGAGTCAGCCGTCGATTCGTTGGTGCCAGGAGAGCATTAATGTACGATGCGCGGCACACAATATTATAATTATCGCTGTCTCGCTCTCGCGCGCTCTCCCGCTCCAACGAGCAAAAACGCTTTTTTTGTAAGGTGGCCGGCTACCACCTTACACCACTCACAATGTCACACATTCACGGCTAGGTAGTCGGACTAGATCGGACAAGATCGGACTAGGTCAGGCTCGGTCAACTAAATAAGGGAAAATGGCAAATTTTGAGAACTTAAGGCGTGGGAGGTTCAGAGGCAGAGAGGGGAGTCAAATTGGCTTTCCTGACCATAGCAGATGGCGCTGACGCTAAATGCCGAGGGCCACGCGCGTGCGTGCAAGGTAAATTGTTTGTTGTCATCTGGTGCATGGTGCACTGGTGACAATTAAACAATTATTTAAAATGGATAAAAAATGTGTTTAGTGAGTGGTGGTGAACTTAAAAAAATTAATGACAAGGAAGTAATAGGTCATAAGTTTCCAACAGGACGTTCAATATGTTAATGGCTTTCAAAATAATATGTCAAGAAGAATTTGTAAACTGTAAATCACAGTTTCTTATTAAAAACTAAAATTCTGATGTACGTCTTCAATCGTAATGAAATTATTTTTTTTCATAAAAATAAGGGCAAAATAAAGTTAATGAGACACCAAAAATAAGAAATAGAATTTTATTATCTTTTATTTCTGATTTTGCGTTTCTTATTTGCTTCATTTATCTTTATTCTTCGTTTTTGGTTAATTATTTTGTAATTCAATAAATATAAGGATGGGCATATCCATATGCACGCACCAATGCATGGACGCTCAGCGAAACATACAAAAATGTATATTTTGACAAACCACACGCGAGATGAAAAATAAATAAAAAAAACAAAGTTAGTGATAAGAACGTGTCCACGCAACGGGCAGAATTTTTCTGCGGCTGTTAATGGCATTTTTCACGATTAAAACAAAAACTGCGCATCCTATTAAAAAGTGATGAATAACAAATTTGTAGATATTTTTCAAATGTTCAATTTTTTCACTTATATTTATCCGTATTTTGCATAGTTCGAGCGTAAACTCAAATTTTTTTCATTCTTTTCTATGATGTCAAAATTTGAATTTTCGATTTTTCGTGAAAATTCCAAAAGCTTTTATAATAATCCTGTAGAGCATTCAAAAATCAATATTTTTGTTCTGTTGACGTTTTTCATATCATGCTTTATTTGTCTTAAAATTTTCGTTGTCGTGTGTGTTTTTTTTTAACTTTGTCAATTCTGAAACTCTGGTAATTTTCTTGTTATAAAAAAGTCATTGAGATAGATTGTTTATTTTTTTGAATAGTATGAACATCCGTACATAGAATTTTTACATCTTGAAAAAAGTGATCTCGAAAATGTTCAAAATGCGCTTACTTTTTGAATTGGTACCCAAAAAGGCTTGCTAACAAACTTGACCTTTAGAATAGAACACTAAAAAAAGGTAAAAAGGTCAATCCAGTCTGTCAATTCTTTCAAAAGCTATCATGCGTAAAAAACTATTTTTCGAAAACAGGGGGTCTTAAAACTTAGACATTTAAGAAAAGCTGGGGCTGGTCAAATTTTACGCAAATTGAATAATCTCTCTGACAAGAATTTAATATGTGGGTGACCGCATGTAAAGGGGCCATTTTGGCCCGTTCTACTTCAGGAGATATTCGTGGTTACATCTACATAACATAACATTAGTGCTTATGGCATTTGCCAAGTTTGAATGAGTTTTTCTCGAAATACGGGTTTTAGGAGTTTCAAATGAATAAAATGCCCCGGTGACTTCTTTTGTAACAAAAAAGGTTTATTTAGGCCAACAATGCCGTGAATTTATCCGGCTAAATGTTGCACATATATATTATACTTCAGAGAAAACGATGTCCAATAGTAGATGTAGAAATAGGTTAGCTGTTAGTTGATATTTAAATATCTGAAATAATTTAACTTGCATCGATTTCTTATTTCTAGTAACAATACCTTCGTCTCCCATTTACATTGCACCTGAAGGAACAAAATATATTAACTTTTTTTTATTATTTGTAAAGTGAGGTTCTTGTAATATTGAAAGCCGATTTCTAATGACAAAAAACAATATTATGTTTTTATTTTAGACATGCAGTTAAGTTAAGAATAAGGAGGATTGTAATTTACATGAGGGCTTACATGCTCTATTTTATAATTACATAATATTGGGCGGAGGGATCCTACAGGGCATTCCGCGATTTCATCTCGAGACATTTTAGTAACTGTGCCGCTTATCATGTTTATTTTCACCCGTTTTCTAGCCCTGAGACCATAAAATCCAGCAAGAATTTCACTGGTCTCCAGTATTGCAAAGACGTCACCATTAAATGTTGATAAGACAATTTGTTCTTCATTTGGAATTGGCACAAATCTATTCTTTGCTGCGGTCAATTTAAGTCCTTTATTATCAGGAAAAGCGTATTTATGAAGTTCGAATATTCGGTGAACATTCTTATGAGCAACTAACCGAATAAATGCAAATTCTTCAAGTTCATATACAGATCCGTCAGAAGTAAGAAGCCTTCTAGGTAGAGCACTGAACCTGGCAGGTGATCTGGTTCTTGCGCGAAGCGATGGCTCGATCGGCGACACAGATTTTTTAGGAGAACCATGTTGGTCAGAAGAATAAGAAGGTCCGCTACGAGGAATACCAGGAATAGGTTCACCATTAGGCAAACAATCGAAGTGTGAACTTAACTCTGCAAGAAGAAACAAAGAATCGGATTTTTTACATTCATATTATTTTTTAAGACACCTTGGCATGTAATGGAGTCCTGGTATCAATATTTAGGCGCAAGTGTTAAGAGAAGATAGGGATATGATTATTTCGCAAGACTGGGGAGTTTGATGCTTGGGTTTGAACCTTAGGGGAAAATACGTATTACGTCGGATCAATTTTGAATTTCGGAAAGCCTAAATTTTTTTTTGTTCAATTCAAGATATGTTATGATATTATATTTACCAATAGAGTTAAGGATAATTGCCAAAGATAAAACCAGACTATAGATCATTTTTATTTTTTCACGTATATAAAAAATAATTAATGCTGTAAACAAGAATGTGATTCACAGTGTAACTAGTGATTATTCAGGTACTTCATTATGTTATATCATGTATATGCTATAGTCGTTATCTTGTGAATTAAAAAACCATGGCCTTGTCCTGATCAGATATGGATATTATAAAAATCGATGTATAAAAGAAAATTTTATCACATCAATCGTAGTGGCAATATTATTATGTTCTGAGAAAACTTGATCTATTATCAAACATTTTACTCTTATCACTTATTATTCTTATCGCTACGATGAGTTCATGTTGTTTACCAGAAAATTATTTTTCCTGAAACAAACATTCTTTAAAACTGAGAGCGCATCAAATTTTTAAAATAAAGTCATTAACAGATTATTTTTTAATGAGCAAATGATAATAACAGTGATATTTTAACTTTGATAAATTTTCTAATTGTTTAATTGCTTTTACGATTTGCAAAAGAGTAATATTAAATTCTGTCCTTCAAATTATTTTCTTTCTTGAAATCACTTTAGCAGACTGATAAGTTGCGGAGAGGGTAAAGAAAAAATAATAATAGACATAAAATTTTATTTCAGTCTCGAATTATTAGTGATAAAATAAACCTAAAAAATCTGCCCGCCGTGCACAATTTTGTATTTTCCTTGAGCTACAGACTCAGGCTTTATTTTTGTCCCAAATTTTTGCATGAATCTTTATAATAAAAAGATCAAAGCATCGGAAACTGTAATTTGATTAGTGTTAACTCTTTTTTGCTACAGTTCTTATGGCTTTAGTGAACACATACTTATCGCGTCTCTCCTTTGCTCTCGATTACATTTTATTATTAGCTGCGCTGAAAAATATATTACTTCAATATATTTATATCATTACCTGGTCAACGAACTCGATCTTTATTTTTAGTCTGCCAAAGTGTCTACCAAAGCACAATCAAATGCGACTAGCCTTTCAAAAGTGATCCGGTATGCAGGCAATGACGACAGCGACCGACATGAAGACAGATTCTCATTATAATGAGAATATAAAATATGATCAATTTATTTGCAACCTAGTCCAAGCCAGTTAATTTTCGTAGATAAAGTTGTTTTTTTCGAAACAAAACAAAATGAGATTCAATAAATTTCACAATATAACCATTTCCCATGTGCTGCGTAAATCCTAGCACGTGAAGGTAATTTTTGTTGCAGGTAAAGATTACCCTGAAATTGTTAAAAAAAAACCACAGGAAACGATGAACGCATGAAAAAAAAGAAGAAAGCAAGAAACGTACGAACTGAGTCGAATAGGAAAGCAGAAATACAGGAAAAAAGGAGTACATGTAAGAGAAAGAAAAGGAAAAACGAAAATAGGAATATAGGGAAAAATGTACATAAGGTAAAAAGAAGAGTATTAACAAAATATTTATGTCTTATTTACGTAAAACAAAATAAACATAGAAATAAATAAAGTTTCAAAAAAATGTTTTTGAGTTATGTGAAGTATGAGTCATATTCATAATATTCTTCAAACTCCATAGGTTAAGTTAAATTAAGTTTCGTTTTTTTAATCTATGAGACTGATTTTAATGAGCAAACTGTACTGTTGCAAGAAAATGTTATATTTTTCACGCCATACTTTAACAAAAATAAATTTGTTAAAACAATGAAATGCATAATATCCCCTTGTGCTGAGAAACTGCGGAGGTCCGCAGTTCTGGGACTCACTAAACAGAGAGTACTAAACTCAGAGTCGGGTGTATTTCTCCGTATCATTATACAGCCTCACATAAAAAAATAAGTGTGCGGATCTGGTAACAAGACACACGTATTCCTATGGATTTTGGCGCGCTGAATTCAAATTCGGTATCAACAATCACATATCACGTCATGGTTGAGCCATAACCTCAAAAAATGACGAAAAATCATGCACTGAGGCGAATAAATTTCAAAATAATGCCAGTGATGCAAATTTTCACTTCAAGAACATGTCGACAACTCTGAAGGATCAACTCTTGCCTGATATCAACTTATTTAACATAACTTTACCCAAAAGAACCTGACCTCACCTAACCTGAATTAACAGAAATTTATTGAACTACACGTAAAGCTCTGGAAGCATATTTTCCCAGTAGCAAATGTGTGCTGCATCGAATGGGTCTTCTCGAGCCTAACCTAAAAATTAATCTAACCTAGCCTAACCTAACCTAACCTCACGAAACACAATTAAACTGATTGTGCTGTCCCGTTGTGTTTGCGGTACCGTTTCATTCAGCTTCGGCTTAACCTGCATAGAGGTTTCACCTATACTAACCTAATAAAACCTGACCTAACCTAACCTAACTTCACATAACACAATTAAACTCATTGTGTTGTCCCGTTGTGTTTGCGGTGCCCTTTCATTCAGCTTCGGCTTAAACTACATAAAGGTTTAACCTATCCTAACCTAACAAAACCTGATCTAACTTAACCTAGCCGAATGAAATTCAACCACACGTGTAGCTATGTAAGCGTGCGGTTCTCAGTCTCCAATGTGTGCTATATTTAATAGGTTATCTCGATCTTAACCTACAAATGAATCTAACTTAACAGAACCTAACGAAATTTTGCTTAACACAACTTAACTTAAGTGTTCCCGTTGTAACACAATAAAATTCATTTTATTGTACTACAGGTGGTTAAAAATTCAGGCGCACATTACTCATTTGAAGAAACTTAGAACTACAAGTAGAATTGACCCCATTTCAATTAACCTGACAATGTTTATATCAATTAAAATGTAGAACTGTAACTTAAACATGCAAATGAATAAGAGTTTTATTCAAAACTTTTTTCTCTCTGCTTTTCTTAAACTTAAGGGATATATTTATACTATCTTTCGTGTTTACATTTTATCTTGCTTTTTATCGTAATTAAATTGATTTATAGACCTACTTCAGTCTATTTTCTGCCTGCTATAACGTGTCCTTTTTTCATTTGTAGGTTAAGATCGAGTTAACCTACTAAATATAGCACACACTTAAGGCTGAGAACCATACGCTTACATAGATACACGTGTGGTTCAATTTCATTCAGCTAGGTTAGGTTAGGTCCGGTTTTGTTAGGTTAGGATAAGTTAAACCTCTTTGTAGGTTAAGCCGAAGCTGAATGAAACGGTACCGCAAACACAACGGGACAACACAATGAGTTTAATTGTGTTACGTGAAGTTAAGTTAGGTTAGGTTAGGTTAGATTAGGTCAGGTTTTTTTAGGTTAGGGTAGGTTTGACCTCTTTGTACGTTAAGCTCAGGCTGATTCAAACGGTGCCGCAAACACAACGGAACAACACAATCAGTTTAATTGTGTTTCGTGAGGTTAGGTTAGGTTAGGCTAGGTTAGATTTATTTCTAGGTTAGGCTCGAGTTGACCCATTCGATGTAGCACACATTTGCTACTGGGAAAATATGCTTCCAGAGCTTTACGTGTAGTTCAATAAATTTCTGTTAATTCAGGTTAGGCGAGGTTAGGTGAGGTCAGGTTCTGTTAAATAAATTTATGTCAAATAAGTTGATATCAGGCAAGGGTTGATCCTTCACAGTTGTCGACATGTTTTTGAAGTGAAAATTTGCATCACTGGAATTAGTTTGAAATTTATTTGCCTCAGTGCATGATTTTTCGTCATTTTTTGAGGTTATGGCTGAACCATGACATGATGGGTGATTGTTGATACCGAATTTGAATTCAGCGCCCCAAAATCCATAGGAATACGTGTGTCTTGTTACCAGATCCGCACATTTATTTTTTTTGTGTGGCTGTGTTATTGATAGTATTTATAGATTTTAAATAGACCAGCGATTTTCTGCACATGCACAGTCATAAAAAGCGCTTACAGAACTCTGGTCGATACAAGTCCGGGGCAGCTAATGAACATCGCTTTAAAAAAATAACTTCAAAGCATCGGTAGAGTAATGGATCCCTTCAGCTTTGAAATGATCAAATCTTCATGTTTAGCGGAGCAACCCCCAACTGAAAATGACACCTGCTCCCAGAAGAACCACGGTAAATCACACTCATGCCCACATTTCACGACCCTGAGATGAGTGCTTACAACACATGATGAAATCACAACGACAGGCCAGTGACACCCTTGTGTGTTTTGAAGGCACGAAGCGATCCACAGATGACAGCTTTCCGCATCCATCTCCCAAGTGCCTTGGCATAATTTTGTGATGGTGGTATGACTTTGAGGTTACGAACCAGTGATAGCTTAGTACCTTCGAGAGCACGGAACACAAGAACAATTAGTTTACTGAATATTTTAGGTACAGTCATTTAGGCTCCCTTTTGAGTTCTTGATACTTCTCTTCCTCATCCTTCTCCAAAGCAGTGATTTTGTAGTCGGCCGAAGCTGACTACATATATCTGTATTTATACGGGGTTTTCCATAATTAATGCGACCAATTATTTTCTTATGCGACTGTATTTCTCATCGCGCTACGATCGGGCGCCAAAAAGATTGCCAAAAGCAATGCTCATTTCCTTTTTTGAATTCCGGGGTATAGTTCATCACGAATTCTTATTTCCCGGGATAACTGTGAATGCTAATTTCTGCGAGAAGATCCTCTAAAGATTAAAAAACACGGTAGCCTTTGTCAGGAGCGCCATCAAGCGTACCTGGAGGCTTCACCGTGGTGAAGCCTTACCTTCAGTGATAAGGCGCCTGGTTACACCGCATTTCTTGTCAGAGAGTACCTAAACCAGATTTATTTGACGGTGATCCCCAGGCTCCGTACATCCTCAACGTGGCACCACCAGACTTTTTTCAACAACATCAGAGCGATTATAGCGCATGCCCTGAAGGACATATCAAAGCATGCTTCCCCATATGCCTTCCAAGCATGAAAATCTCGTATCCAGAATTTCATAAAAGCAGAAGGATGTCATTTCGAAGAATTTTAATTATTTGTACAATTGAGTTTAATAAATCTTTTTTTCTTGACTTAGTCCCATTATTTATTATCAAAATGTAATAAACTCCTTCCAAAAGTATTTTTGTAACAGAAAAAAAGGAACCAAAGAAGCCTGGACGAGACATACACGAAAAGTAGAAAATAAAAAAATATATAGCCTTAAGGAACAAAAGAACTACATTTTTATTATTTTTACTTACAAGGTATTTGTCACAATCTACGCCAACTTTAAATAACGATTTTCGTTCGAGCTAATGGGGTAGGAAATTGCAGTTTGCACGACGGTTTGCATGCTCTATTCTATAATTAAATATGATTTGGCGGTGTACTCCTACTGGGGTTTCTGTTATTTCCTCTCGGGTCATTTTGGTAACCGCGCTACTTTCCATGTCACCATTAAATGTTGATGACAGAATTTGTTCTTGGTTTGTAGTTGGCACAAATGTATTATTTCCTACAGATAATACAATTTTTGTGTCAGCAGGAAAAATGTATCTTCGCAGTTCAAGCACCAGTCTCGAATGATTATAGGGAGTAAGCCGCATAAATTCGAATTCTTCCGGTTATATATTCCAATACGCGAGAAGAAAATAGCCTGGAAGGAGGAGTTCTGTGGAAAGTTCTGTGATGGTTTGCCTGAAATAGACCTGGACCTAGCGCGAAGTAGTGACAGAGAAGACGGTCTGACGGGTGAATCGAGCCAGGTGTTTGAGAAATAATAGTTTTCAATTCTTAATTAACTGGAACATCTATTATTAATTTTGTATTTCCATTAGAGTCACCTTGATGATCGAAAGGCTCACTGCTCTTTCCAAAATTTGTCAGAAAGTCCCTTTCTTTAGGCGGCACACCTGATGATATTTCTGTAAAAAAAAATTAATGAATTTATAAAGTTGAGATTGCACAGTCGACGCTTCCTATCTTCCCACTTCCCCTAACTCTCGGTTGAGCTCTTCCCCCACCACAACCTCAAGTATGGCAAGCCTAATCAAAGGTTTATCAATAATTCGTTAATACTAACAAATTTTTCAATTTATTTCGCGAGAGAAAGATGTGCTCACAATTTTTTGCAACCAAATGCGAAATAATTACTTCCACAATATGTATTTTGATAATTGAACTTTCACTGTTTGTAAACACTGGTCCACGTGCGGCAACGTACTTAGCGAGCGAAACAAATCGCATCAAGCAACACGCATCAATATCAGAATCGAGAGTGGGGGAACATCATTTTCAGGAAAATTACTCCCCTGCGGTCCCATCTGCGGCAAAATAAATAGCGTCGACTGTAGTAAAAATAATAAAAACATAATTAGATTATTTAATTTTATTTCTTATATATCCGTTGCAGCCACCAATACCTAAACACGTAAATATCAGAAAAAATGTATTTCGTTTAATTTTCAGTAAGAGAAAGCGCTTGTGTAACATTTTCAAATTTATTTACATAACAATAAAAGGATGTAGTGAAGCTTATTAATCGGTAAGTCACCTCCACAAATATAATGTACTCACAATGTGATTATATTAACCAAACGACGGATGTTATGAAAAAAAGTGATGAACAAAAGTTGTTCACTTAAAGAATATCTTCATACTCTTTATCAATAATTTTAAGATAAAAGTGTATAGTTTCTTTTAGTCGTTTCTACACAAATCTACACTTTTTGGCCAATGGGCACCAAATTTGATAAATACATTCTTTGCGCTCCCAGAGAGATCGCGTTAGCACTGGGGGGGGGGGGGGGGGGGGGGGGGGGGGGGGGGGGGGGCAGCTGGAGCGGGCAAACTAATTCTAATCTAATATGCAGCACTAAGAGTACTTTATTAATACGTTTGTAACTCTTACGGTATTAGCCTTAATTCCGCTCTGCTAAACGCTCCTAGGGGAATCAAGTCTATTTTCGTTAATGAGAAGTATCGCATATAGAAAGATCGATTTCCTTTGACAAACTTTTAATTATTTATATTTAAAGCTAGATGTATGTTTCCTGGTAGCCAGATCTGATGTGAGATAATGCCGATTAATGGTCAAGTGTTTTTCTGAAGGAAGGAAAAAAATCTGCCTCGGCCCGGATATGAACCGAGAACGACAATATTCACGAGGGAGGTATAACCAATTGCCCTACCAGGGTGTGAGCAGATAGTTTTTCGTTTCTCCAAGATACAAAGGCTGACAAGGGGAATTTTTATAATATCGATGTAATCTTGTCGTCAGTGTAAATAATTTATGAAACCTGGCGATAATATAACATGACTTGTTAAATTATATTCAGATTCAGTGAATTTGTATAGAATATAATTAAACACTAAAATTTTAAAGGTTACAAAGATCCACATCAGCCTAATGCCGTGGATACGGTAAAACCGAAAAATTATGTCTTCAAGACCTATTAACGTAGTTGTTTATTATTGAAAAATCAATTAACTAGTTACCCTGGTCGAGAAAATAACAACAATTAAGAAAATATTGTAGAAAAATGCACATTTCAAACAAAGTCTAATTTGAAGCACTAGAAACGTGACAAGTAAGTGTTATTAATAGCAAAGAACAAAAAAAAAGGATTTGCAATCACCCATTTGCATATGTCGATGCACCCTAGTCAAGTAAGAAAATTTCTTGATATTAACTAACCAGCCAGCACCTAATTATACGGTCTCGACAATACCCTATGTGGAAGGAAGTCTACCAACCTTATTGTCTACATATACTTACAAAACGCTCGTTTGGGCACCGTTCACGGAAATTGAAAATAGCGACCGATTGCCACCTAGCCTCGTAAACGGATAATGTTTTAAGATCGTTTTGGGTGTGGTTGGAATCATTTCGTTCGTAAAAGTTTGTTTTTGTTCAATTTGTTTTGAGTAATTTAATTAATAAAAAGATTAAAGAGTTAATTACAAGTTTTAATAAAGTGCAAACGGAAAAACCCCATTAAAAGAGATTTCACTGATGAAGGCAGCATTGAAAATTTCATTATCTGTATAAAAAATTTGAATAAATAAATGGTTGTGACGGGTTATGTTTTCCTTTATTTCCAAAAAAAGATAAATGTTCGAAAGTATTTCCTCTTTTTATGCGCGCTCATACTTACATGCCACGCAGACATTTGCAATGAGATTGATTAACAGTACCGTGATTGAATTTGTCTTTACACTTATGTTTGAAAGTTATGGTAAAACTTACAATTAAGTTATACTAGACACACACTGACAGAAATGAATTGCTGATACAGTTATATTGCGGGTTAGATCAGCAATCTGCATGGCTGGAATAGACATATCGATGCCTGATCTAACGCGCAATATGATTGTACCAGAAATTCATTTCTTTCAGTACATGTAAGCGAAAAAATTATATCTGTGCATTTCGTCGCTCAGGTATATTTACAAAAATAATTACAAATTTTAAATTACTTATCGAATTATTTGATGTATTCAACTCACCAACAGAGTGAATGAAAAATGCTAAGCCTATCAGCAGAGTAGGAGTCGTCGTCCTCAGCATCCCGAAATCATAGGGCCAATTTCTTGAAATTTTTTTGAAGTTTGTAACTAAAGAGAAGAAAAATAATCGCAATATTTGCTGGCTTATATACTGAAGCCGTTATCTTGCTTTTCTACATCATCTCGAATACAGACAATCGATACGGCTGTAGTATGTTTTGGTAAATAAGTCTGTTGAGTTTTTTTTATAGCATATTTGTAACGATCGGAAAAAATGGAAATCGGAGGGTACTAAGTCAGTTGAATATAGAGAATGAGGAAAAACAGCAGAGGCAAGGCTGAATAATTTTGGTTGCATATTTATTTTCCCTGCATGTAAAAACTTTCAATGATAAGAAATGTCAAATGTCACCTTAATCTGTTTTTTTTTATTTTTCGAAAAGCCCCAGAATGTTTACGAACAAGTTATCATAAAGCTAGTTAAAAGATGGAAAGAGGACATAACGAGAAATGGAAACCACGTAATTGATTAAACTTTGTGTTCTCCATGCAATAAATAATGATCAATTGTCTAAAAAAAAAACGGACTTATTTGCCAGCTCATATATTATTTTTGTATTGTTTTGTTGCATTTTTTTATCTGCGTGGAATACTGCTCCATCTTAAAGCTATCAGTTATTTATCAATTTTCCGTACAATTTTTGTTTTTAATATAAAGAAATCATATTACGTGGTCTTGCGAATGGAGGCGTAATGCTGACAAGATATATTTATTGCACAAAATAGCGTGAAATATGTTTTTTAAATAATATTTAATGTAGCCTTTTGTCCTGGAAATAACACGAAAGTTTAAAAATTTCTGTGCGCAGTGATATAAAACTAAAGTACTTTTCTTGAGGGGAGGTTCTACACTTAAGCGGGAAAATCGGGTCTATTATTTGGAAATGAATTGCAAAGAATCTATTAAAGATATCAACACAAACTTTTTTTAAATTCAAAGATACATTCTTTCACTTCCAATCTGTATTTTTTAAATTTTTAAACGTGAAATCCGCAACCTTGAAACGTCTTTGAACTTGTCGCTATCAAATACAACATGGGTGTCATTGTGGTATCACATTGACCAGATGGGTTATATGAAATAAAAAAAAAATAAATATATTTTGATTAAGGCCTGTATTGACTATAATCGGCCAAAGCGAATTTTTCTCCATAAAATTTGTTTAAATAATTCAATATTTAATTAAAAGTTTGAAATTTCACCAAATTTTTTTACCTAATGGGGGCTGTAAAAATTTTAAAAATTAAAATTTTGAAAATCGTACTCGGCCGATCAGAAAGGCATGTTTGCTGAACAAATAAAAAAAATTGAGTCAATTAGATAAATATTTCTAGTAAAAGGCATACCATCCAGCTCGAATCGCGTTTAAAGATTCAGATGTTTTCGACTCAACACTCGATTCAACACTGAGCTATTCAACGAATTTCGTATGGTAAGCAAAGTCACACATACACACATTCACACACATTAAAAACATGCCAGAAATAGACTAAATAACACGCCTGAGAAAAAATCTGTTCCTGGAAATGCGACAATTCGACTGCATCACACCAAGACGCATGAGAAGGCCGGAGATGGGTAATTTAGAGGTCCCAAAAATGTGGGAAGGAATACGTTTTCGACAAAATCCTTTTAGTGGCATATTTTTAGATACATACAGATTCAAAAAATGTAACAAAAAAAAGGATTTGTTAAACTTGAAGTGTAGAACCTCCCCTTAAGCCTTTAAGAAAATGTTGGGAAAACAGTCCAATTTTTTAGTTTCACTCAAGAAAGATTGTTTTCCTCTTGCCGCAGCCAAAGTCTGGAAAAACAAAATGTAAATGAATTATAAACTGCATTTTTATATCTAATTTATTATATTCTCTAAAATAGAAATAATAATTGTTTCGTATATTTCATTTGAAAAATCTTTTAAACAATACGCAAGAATAAATTGACTAAGCGACTAAGAAATTTTGCAATGCACATGCACAAATATCAATTTGAGACTAAACTTTTAATTTAGTTTAATAAATTTATTATTCCCATGGTCGAGAACGACACGCAAATCCTTCTACAAAAGTTGTGCTTTATTTTAGTTTTCAATTTTTAACAGAGTATAAGTTTTTAGCATTTAGAAAACTACTTACTGAAATTGTTGTTTAAGAATTGGAAACAGTTTTATAACTATAGAAATTTTGTTGAAAGCAAGTAAAATATTAATTGATTTGAACGCAATTATCTTCCCTTAGAATGGTACCAATATGGATTGCTATTGATCACCGGAATCTGGTTCTTGTTTGATCGTTCCCAAAATGTATAGGTAAATGATTTGAAAGCTATTAAGGCTTTCATTTTAATTTACTTCCAGTTTTTGTTAATAATTGTAATTTTATTAAACATTGTGAAGTCAGATAGCGGCTTGTTGACGTCAAGAAAGCATTCATATACGAGACGTGGCATCGCTGTCTCTCTCATGCGCTGTCTATTGCTCCAACGAGCAGTATCGCTTATGATTGTATATGCAGTTAGTGGCTAAGGGGGGCGGAGGGAAGATGGCGACCACGGCATATCAACAAAATGGCGAGAAGGCCATGATAACTAACCATCAGTCATTAGATTGCTCCTTTTTATAGGGTCTGCCGTAACAATTGTACCTGAAAGATCACTGATTCCGGTAAACTTTTATTTTATTTCTATTTATCAGGTACTCTTTGGGACAGCTTCCACGGCTACCACAGTACGCCAGTTACAATGGCACACATTCACGACTAGGTAATTGTGAGACACACTATGCAACACATCTGAAAAAACAATAAAGCCCTTTGCGCAACAATAGAGAGGAAATAGAACACACACACGGGCGACACGTACCAATGGTGACGTGCTAGAATTGCTACCGATTTTTTATTTTCCAAACTGTCAATACGCACCCATTCGAGACCGCTGGCGCACACTTCGTTTGATAGGTGCGCTTGACCACTGTTTGCAGCGCATAACGGCGCATGTAGTAGCCTGAATCGCCATACAACACGGACAAGGCGACAAAAGGACTGGGTCAAATGTCGATTTACCG
This sequence comes from Belonocnema kinseyi, assembly GCF_010883055.1. Lineage (NCBI taxonomy): Eukaryota > Metazoa > Arthropoda > Insecta > Hymenoptera > Cynipidae > Belonocnema > Belonocnema kinseyi. Next base: position 127,380,391 of record NC_046661.1, read on the forward strand.
TAGGACGCTGTATTGTGAATGCGCCTTCAGATGCATTTTCTGAGCGTAGTTGCCGGTCTGTGTGCGCGAATAATGACTTGACACTTTTCTACTGACGCGCATATGAAGAAGAAAAACTCAATTTACTTTATGTTTTACCATAGTCAGTAGTCATTTCATTTGCATCATTTCTTCAGTTAAAAATGATTACTGAATATATTAATTGTCTTTGGGAAGCCTACTAACGATACAAGAAAATCAGCTAGAGCAGCATAGATTGAGCTTAAATTTTTAAATCATTACTTGGCCATATATTCAGACCTTTTGTTTGGACTTGAAGCCTAAACTGGACGATCCGTTTGACCGAAAAAATTGAAGGTTAATGCTATCCATTTCAGCTGCGTAAACTTGTGAGTGGTGCGTGGTTGAAATGCAATGTAGTGGGGGCAATGCATAAGCAAATGAATGGAAAAGAACTATCTTATCTATTGAATACAATAGAGGTAGTATTAAATAAACCAATGCTATAGCGCATGACGGTAGTGAGCTAAGTGCATGTTTCATTGTTAAAAATCATAGAAACCTTAACTGTTCTTTCGTGTCAAGAATGGACCGTGATGATGGAAGGTCTTTAAGGCATCACGACATGATTAGTGTGTATTAATTAAAAATGTGTTTAAATGTGCTAGCCAAAACTTGTGTATAATCCATAAGGAGGTGAATCCTAGTCCGTTCTGGAAGCCCGCCTGTAGACAGGTCAAATAACTGACTTAGGGTATACAATTATAAATTTCAAGATAGTGCGTTAGGAAGCATTAAGAATTTGATCGTCTACGGTGGCAATGACCTTAACTGACCTTTCATGTCAGTAATGGAGCACCATATTGGAAAGTTGATGTAAGAAAGTCCAAGTCTTAAGTGTTCGGGTTCGAGGCAGTAATGACCGTTAATAAAATCATCGATTTTGTTTTTTACCCGTACAGTTGACATTAAATATTTTCTGTCGAAATTATGATTTGTCTCCCTAACTCAGATTCTTTCTTATCCTACCCCTCTCTGTGTTGAACTAGTAGGGACTAAGATAAAATATAACAATAGGTAGTGTAATCTGAAATTAAGACATAATTTAAGACATTTCGTTCGTTTAGGTTTTTAATATTATAAACGATCTGGCTTCCTTCGGAAAAAGTTAAAGATTCTTTAGAAATGAAACTAAATCCAGATCTGACTTAGGTATGGTGAAAGGCTTTTGGAAGTAGATGTTTCGGCAGGAGCGTAACCATTGAAGTATAAAATAAAAAAAAAATCTGATTGGCGAATGTTTCAGCAAATAATTTTGATAGTCAATGTATGTGATATGCGACAAGCGTTGGTGGTGTTTCGCTTGAAGCACAATCACACGTCAATCGTAACTTGGTCCTTGCAACAGCAGAAACCTGGACAGGTATATTTTTGTTCTTTGGGGAGGATGTTGATCTTTTCTCAATATTTATAGATAAAGGACACAATGATAACTTACCTTTTCGGGTATCATATAAATTACGTCCTCCGTCATAATGAGAATATAAAAACAAATAAATTTGTCCTGAATAATTGATAACAAATTAAAGTCCCTTAAAATACCTCTAAGTCTTTTAAAGTCTCTCAAATTCTTATTCATTTCCTAAAATTCTCTAGACACTCCATACGATTTTTGAGAATCCTACAAAATTTATTGGATCTCGTTGAATTTCTTCAAATCGCCTTCAATTATTTGTAATACCTTGAAATCTGTTTAAATCTTTGTAATCGTGAGGAAACCCTTGAAACTTAAATTAAATGTAATATCCAAACTTCCACATAAATCCATTTAAATCTGTGGATATCTACGAAATTCTTTAAAGCCTCTTGAAATTCTTAAAATTATCCTTTAAATTCTATAAATGAAAATTTAAGTTATTCGAAATCCCTTAAGGGCATGTGGTATTGTATCGTGTGGTAAATCGGGTTCAGTTCCCTCGGCTTTTTTCCACAAAAATGAAAGAGTTTTAAAATTGAATTCTTAGATGCTATAAAAGATTATAACGGACGTCCAGAGACTCTTTTTACGGATAGTGACAAAAAAATGATTGTGCTAAGTAAAAATTATATGCATGTGCACTATTTTGTGGGTAGGATCTTTTTTCAGCTCTCTGTTATTCCGATAACGTAGGCCTCGGTCGTAACGATGCCGTCGGTAGCACTTAAGAATAATTATGAGATAGAATTGTAACAGAAATAACCTCTAAATTCACACGCATCAAATTTAGCAAAATTAACATTGTTGAATTAACCTACAAAGAAGAGTCTGGGACGTCCGTTAGCATGTTCGTTGTTATTCCCCAGATTTTCAAGACAAAATCTTTATCATTGCAGATAAAAGCAGAGGGAATCTAATAAGACTGATAGATCGATACAGTTTCCTAAGTATTACACACATTAATTAAATTTGGCGAAATTAAATTCTTTGAAATAACCCACCAAAAACAGCCCGGGAACGTCCGTTAGCATGCTTGCTATCATGTCCCAAATTTTTAAGAAAAAATCTTTATTGTTGCAGAAAAAAACCCGAGAAAACCTAACTTGTTTTTCAGATGCAGAGGGTCTTAAAACGTGCATATTTGACAAAAACTGGAAGATGGGCTCAAATTTTTCGAAAATATGTATTTATTTCGGTGGTCGCATGAAAAGGGCCTTCATAGCTGGTTCTAGTTTGAGAGATATTCCTGTTTTTCTGAGTTGATGTTAAAATCATTATTTTTGGGTTTGATTGGGATTTGATACTGGAACCTATACGTAGTTCATTGAGAGTATATTTATATCCAGATAGTTACCGGAAGTAGGCATATTTTATGGTAGAAGAAAAAATATAACATGGGTGCTTATGGCATTCGCCAAGTTTATATGCATTTTTCTCGAAAGACGGTATTTGGAAGCTTTAAATTCAATAATGCCCCGGTGATACCCTCTTTACCTTGGAAGGTTCATTTGGGCCTAAAATTGCGGGAATTCATCTGGCTATATGTTTCTATAAATAGTTCCATGCCAGCCATAAGAGCCCTTTTCAGGCGGAGGCCCACATATATATTATACTTTAGCGCAAACGATCTGTAATGGTAGACGTAGAAATAGGCTAGCTGTTAGTTGAGATTAAAATTGTGACGTTGAAGATTTAGCAACTCACAAAAAGACGATTTTTCTAAGGCGATTTGATAAAGTTAATACTAAATTGGCACGTAGGGAATCACGAGATGCTCCACGGCTTGTTTACAAATCTTATTTATTTTAATTTTTGGCTAATTCGTTTGTTTTCTCTTTTTTTCTACAATTTTCTTGGGTTTTACGAACATATTGAGAACCGAAGTACTTTGGTAGCCAAGGACACGTCCAAGGAATTCTTAGATCTGATGTTTCCACTTCGGATCTACAGCAAGCGAATTCAAATTCTGCCACCTAGTAACACCAGCCATTGCTGCCAACCTTACAACGTACCCTCGCCCGGGAATCATCGCAGAGATGCTATCATACTTTTAATTGACTTCAGGAGGCGTTCCAAAAATAGTTGATTTTTCCATTCCACCTGTATTCTACCTTGTTTTTTTTTCTAGTAAGAGAAGAATTCGTCGTCGATCTCCAACATCGCTAGCGAGACTTCTATAGCAACATACATGATTAAAAGTTCCGGAAGTAATTGCTTCTGCGTAAGACACGTACGACAATGAGCGAGAATTACATTTGTCCTCCGGAGAGTTTTATAGCAGAGGAAGGACTGCGTCTCAAATTAATAACTGTTTTTCGTATATAGAAAATTGGCATTTGGCGATAAAATAACTTTTAGGATTTTAATGCTATAATCTCGCGCACCTTTCTAATTTGTGCGACGGCTTCGCGCCTAACATGCGACTAAGCAGCGACGACCAAACTCAAATATGGCGCCAGACCACGAGTCCACAAATAAGTGTGTACCCCGGACATTATAATTGTTATTTGATATTTTGTACGTTGTGTTATTAAATCTTGCTGTAAAAGAGTATGTTTCATTTACGGAATTTTGTCGCGGAGTACGTGGATAAAGATTTTTCACTATTATGTCGATTTAAAAATGTTTCTTTTATGCTGAATTTTAATTGATTAACTGGTGATATTTCTTCTTTTTCTGTCTGATAATGTATTTTGCAGAAAATTTTTTCCCTTAACTTGACCCTAAAATTATTTAATTGTTGACGCTCTTGACCCACCCATTAGCTGATAAAGTAATCGCCGATCTCTTAAAAATTTAAACAATAACTTCCCCAATTTTAGTTACATTAGTAGATATGTTTAATTTTTTACCGCGAGTTCGTGAAGTTTTTGGTGCATCTGAGAATTGAGCTTCAGTTTTAAGTTATTAGAATCGTTTGAAGATTGTCCGGATCGAACTTAGACTTATGTGTAAATAGTAAAATAAATGTCTAAATCATACTTGTTCTAAAACGTTTGAGTTGTTATTTATAAAATAAAAAACCTTTTGCGAACAAAACATCCCCTCTGCCGTATTTTACGGTTCTCAGCTAGCTAACATTTTTACTTGTTTTCAAAATTTACCTTTCATTATGTCATCTGTAAGTTATCGTACGTTGTGTTCTTTTAAATAAAATTTACATTTGTCTTATCTTCCATTGTCATATGTTTTGACCTAAGAAAGGTCTGGGGCCCTGGAAAAACTAAGTACGAATTTCTTACTCGAAATTTTGATTGGCTGTGCCGAAGGAGTATTATTGAGTTGAAATACATTGAAGGGGACTCGCTTGAGAGACTTTCAAAAAAGGTTTAGAGTTTTTGGAATTTTATCAGTAGGAGATTTATTATATAGGATTATAATTTAATCATTATGAACATGTTATAAATTTCTTTAATAATAATTGAAGATAAACAACAAAAGAAAACGAATAAATAATGGATGGGGCCCTGACGAAAGATAAAAGTCTAAAGGAACCAAATACATTGACTTATCCTTATTATTTGGGAAGTGAAGTGTTTGCAACATTCTGATCCGACTTCGAATAACAAACAATATTATGTTTTTGCTGTAGATTGTGGAGGATCTAATTTACATGAGGGCTTACATAATCTATTTTATTATTACATGTGATTGGGTGGAGGGATCCTACAGGGGATTCCGTGAATTCATATCGGGTAATTTTGGTAACCGTGCCGCTTTCCATGTTTATTTTCACCAGTTTTCTGCCCCGAAGACCATTATATTCGACAAAAACTTTACTGGTCTCCAATATTGCAAAGACGTCACCATCGCATAATGATAATATAAGAAATAAGAAATCTTTCAGGAGAACAACACTGTACAAATTTTTTTTTAAAAATCAATAAACAGCTCTAGTTAAACTAAATCTAGTTGAAATAACAAGCCTACTGATAAAATTATGGTCATACAGTTGATTAAACTATTCAAACCTAACAATACCTAGTAAACGAAACCTAGTTTGATTGGCACAATATGATTTTTCATAAGCAATTTCAAGTGAATTTAGTGTTCAAAGTTTGATGTTCAAACGACAGTTCAAATTTTTGAACGTCTAACCTTTTATGTTGTTCAAGTCCATTGTTGCATAGAAGGAATCTGTTTGATGTAACAATGTCGGCTGCTAGTGCAACGCAGGCTCAACAAAAATAAATATTTTCCGAAAATGGGAAATAAATTTCAAGATTGAGAACAATTAGATTCATAAAGGATAATATGAAATATACTCGTATGTGATGTACTTTAGGATTCATAAATTTGAAACTCATTTCGTCAGGTCAACAATGCTATTCATAATTATCACAACTTGTTTGCCTTGTCAAAATAGAAGGATAAGAAGGTCCGCTATGAGAAACATCAGGAATAGGTTCGCCATTAGGCAAGCAATCAAAGTGTGAACTTTACTCTGCAAGACGAAACAGAGAATCGGATTGTTTACATTAATATTATTTCTTAAGACACGTTGATGTGTAACGGACTCCTGTTGGCAAGATTGAGGCGCCTCGTGTTAAGAGAAGATAGGTAAATGATTATTTCGCACGAGCGATGGGCTATATGCTTGACTATAAATTATTCTCATTTTTTTACGTATATAAAAAAATATTAATTCTTTAAGCAAGAGTATGATTCACAGTGTACCTAATGATTTTTTTGTTACTTTATTATGTTCTATAATATATGTTCTATAATCGTTATCTTGTGAATTAAGCAAGCCTCGGTCCTGTCTTTATCGGGTATGGATATTTTAAAAATAAAAGGCATGTTCCCAAAACAATGTTCCTGTGAGGAAGAGCAAGTTTTGGGAAAATTGTATATAATTACACTTTCAAGAATTAAAATATTATTGCTGGTATTCTGCAACATCGAACAAATTACATTTAACGAAAAAAGCATAACACATAAAACAATATTATGTTCTGAGAAACCTTTATCTATTATCAGACATTTTACACTGACCGCTCATTATTCTTATCACTACCCTGAGTAGATTTTGTTGAATAGAAACTTATTTTCCTGAAAGAAACATTCTTTCAAAACTGAGAAATTATCCAATTTTTTAAAACAAAATCGTCAGCAGATGATTTTTTAATGAACAAATGATAATAACAGTAATACTTTGTCTTTTTTACATTTTCCAATTTTTTAATTGATTTTATGATTTCCCGAAGAGTAATATTAAATTTTGTTCTTCTGCCAATTTTTTTCTCTCTTAAAATCACTTCAGCAGATTGATAAGTGACGGACCTGATAAAGAAAAAATAATAATTGAAAAATAATTTTAGTTTAGCCTCGAATAACACAGGACCACAAAGCACAACAAAATCAACGTCAACACTTTAAGGTCTACTATATGTATTTTTAGCTGATGAATTTGATGCCGAGTCGAAACATGTCGGCAATATTTAAATAAAGAACATCAAAAAACCGGAAAAGGTCTTCACTACATTAATTTTTCTACATTATGTTCAACACTTTTATTTTAAATGTATATTACGTTTATTTATGTACCAATGTCTAATATTGCTTATTATGTTTGTTCACGCCTGAGTGCTCGCCTGAGAGACAACCGCAGACCCGGCGCAGCGTCTGTTATACCTACCTGCGGCACAACGTCAATTTTCGGAAGGGCTATAGAAGGGAGGGCTATTGATACGAACGTATTTTTATTGTTATTTTTTTATTTTTAATCTTGTTTTCTGTTGAAAATAATGCTAACAAAGTATAACCTTTTTGAATAATGTATTTCTATTATTTTTGTTGTATGTTATCTTTAACGAATAAAACAAAAACTACGCGTCCTATCAAAAAACAATTAATGAAAAATTAGCAGCTCTTTTTTGAATAAACACGTTTTTTCTCATTTTTTTAGCCTGGGTCCTTTGTCCAAAAATTACATTTTTTTATTTTCAATGTTGCTTTTTAATACAGATGAACCTATGCTTGAGTGAGACTTTGGAGAAGTGACACTAGTCATAGCAGCACTACTCGTCGCTCCACCTGTAATAAAACAAAAACTATTTATCCTATAAAATAGTTAAATATACTAAATTCGTAGATCGTATTTAGATGCACATTTTTAAAAAAATTCGTATCTTGTTTACTTTGACCGCAAAATGAAGTTATTAATTATTTATTATTTTTTTTTCAATCAAAATTTGAATTCTTGTTTGGTTTTTTGGACTGACAGGTAGATAGAAAGCGTCGTAAGACTGTGTTCTTTTCTTACTCTAGGTGTCTTAAAACGTTAAGATTCAAAGCAATCCGCGATATTCAGTTTTCAAAATAAAGATAATATGTTATCATTATAATCAAAATATGAAATTTGATCGATTTATTTGCCAGCTTATTCAGGTCAGTTAATGTTTAAGTAGATAATGTTCACTTTCTTCGCTGGGAAGGAATAAAAATTGAATAAAAACTAAAACATTTTCTTTAAAATCTTTCAAAGTTACTTCCAATTTTTTAACATTTTGTAATTTGTTGAAGATCACATAATCGTTAAATTTCTTCATAAATTGTTTAAATTATTCAAATCAATAAAAAATTCGTCGAAATTTTTTTTAATATCCTAAAGTCTTTGAATTGTTTGAATGATTTTATCGATACCTTAAAATATTAAAAAATTTCTAAAATCCTACGAAATCCCCCATCGTTATCATTCTCAAAAATCATCAATATAGATATATTTTCTTAAAAGTTCAGTGTCTCTTTTTGAGTAGAATTGTCCCTACAGAGCGTTAAAATGCCTATTTTGAATATTAAAAAACTTACCTATAGCCAAGATCCAGGACTAGACATGTTAAATGTCAAAGAAGTCAGCCAACGTTAACCACCATAACGTGAAAGGCCGGCTAGCAAGACTGCGGCGCAACAGTAACGCGCCACTACTACTGAAACCAGCGGTCTAGCATGAATTACACGACACAGTAGTTCCGCGGTGAACGGCGGGCGGCAGCACCAAGCCAAGATTTCCGGCACTGTGTATCTTGGCTCGACGTTGGTTGGAGCGTCCGGAAAAATTTGGAGAAGGATTTGGTAATAACCTAGGAGAAAGCTCAATGGAGATGGAACCCTCTCAGAAGCAAGAGCTAGCCAGATACCTAGCTGGTGAGTCCTAGCCTTTTGTTCTTCTAACCGCGAGTGTTCTCAGCCGTGAGTGCCGACTTTTCTAGGTTCGACCGTGCTAGTCTGCGCGAGGGGAGTTGTTTCGAAAGGAATTATAAAAACGGAGGTAACGCGAGACTCCCACGACACCGTGGAACTAGGGCACGTCCGACTCACGATTGCCACCCAAAAGGGTCAGGGTGGGCGCCCCTAGGAAACCTTTACCAAAAAGACGTGTGCGGACGTGGAGTTGATGCCACGTGGCGGTAGTCCACATGCAGGAGTAGCGTGTCGCCATCTTGGGATTGCTGTGGGCTTCCGCCAACGACACAAATGTTTCTGGTTCGCGTGACAAGCTTCCTTTTTACTTGTAATTGTTAGCCTATACTTGAAAAAATAATGCTTATCATGCTTTGTTAATTTTATTGAATTTTTGGTGGGATTGTGTCGGGTGTTTTCTCTCTCTCTCACCTTGTGAAACATATCCCTTCCATAGTCTCGTTTAAGAGGATCTAGTCAGCCTGTCAGGAGGGGCACAAGCTTCAACTTCACGGCGCTCGGGTAGGGCAGCCTATCTGGCACCTAGTTAAAAGAAATTCATCGGGCTTCGTTGGTGGTTCGCGGGTCGAAAGGGTGTGACCCACGGACTCGGTGGAATCGAAGACTAAGTCGGGCCGCGCTGACAGGTAAGTGACTGTCAGTTATTTTAGGTAGTAACGATTTCCATCAAAAGAATAGAACATGACTGAGAAAATACATTGTACACTTGACAAACATTACTTTTTGTACATTTATGACTTTCTTTCACATTTAGTACCTTTTCCCCAAAAACTCGTGTGCAGTTGCATTCCAGGTTGTTATCCTTTCTGACGGCTACAATTTAATTGGAAAATTGTACAATTTCACGGACAGTGACTCTGCCAGCTTTTAAGAAAACGTAACGCGCCTACGTATCGGCCCTTTTTTTCAAATGCGTAAATCAGGACACTCTGAACTATTTCCGGATGGAATCCATAATATTGCACAACATGCTCAAGTGAGAAACCGCTCACTGTGCCTTTCCGCTATGCTTCTGTTGTGCAGGTAAGAGTTGCAACCATTTTTCCGCCCTTGTGCTAAAAAACTCCGTGGCTCCGCAGTTCTAGGAGTTACTAAACAGCGAGTACTAAACCTAGAGTCGGGTGTATTAATCTGTATTATTATTAATAGTATTTATTAATTTTTAATAGACCAGCGCTTACCTGTACATGCAGAATTGAAAAAGTCGCTTACTGCTTCCTCGTCCATACAATTCCAGGGCAGCCAATGAACATCGATTGAAAATAATAACTTGAAGGTCACAGCAGAAGTGGGCACTCTTTCAGCCTAGGAATGATCAAATCCTTACGTTTTGTGGTGTCACCGTCAAATAAAAATGACAGCGGCTCCCATAAGCACCACTGTAAATCACACTTATGCCCACGTCTCACGGCCGTAAGAAGGGTGGTCAGAGGGCATGATGAAATCACAACGACATACTGGTGAAAGGCTTGTGTGTCTTGAGGACCAGAAGCAATCCCCGGATGACAGCTTTCTGCATCCATCTCGCAAGCACCTTGGCATAATTTTGGTACGCTATTATGGCTTTGAGGTTACAAACCAGTAATAGCTTTGCACCTCCAAGAGCCCGGAAAACAAGGAATAGTGATTCAATAGTCAGCCGAAGCCCTCCAAATACATTGGAAGCATGGCTGGTTTCCGATATATTTTGAGATATATCAAGATTTCTTCTGGAGGAGATGGTTAAAACATTATGAACATGTAATAAATTCCTTTTAAAAATATGTTTGTAAAAGACAGAAAAAGAAACAAAAAAGGTTAGACAAAGCATTGACGAAAAATAGGATATAAGAAGAAATATAGCCTTAAAGAACAAAATAACTGAATTTTTATTATTATTTGTAGTTACAAGGTATTTGTCACACACTAAGTCGACCTCGAATAACGATTTTCGTTTGAGCTAATGGTGTGTAGGATTGTAGTTCAATCTAGGGTTTACATTCTCTATTCTATAATTAGATATAATTGGGCGGAGGGATCCTACTGGGACTTCTAAGATTTCCTCTCGGGTCATTTTGATAACCGTGCCACTTTGCATGTTTATTTTCACCCGTCTTCTGCCTTGAAGACCATATAATCCAGCAAAAAATTCACTGGTCTCCAATATTGCAAAAGCGTCACCATTACTTGTTGATAACACAATTTGTTCTTGGTTTGAAACTGGCGCAAATTTATTATGTCCTACAGATAATGAAATTTTTTTGTCATCAGGAAAAATGTATCTTTGCAATCCGAATACCCGATGGGGATTCTTATTGGGAGCAAGCCGAATGAATTCTAGTTCTTCAAGTTCATGTCCCAATATGGAAGAAGAAAGCAGACTGGGGGGTGGAACTCTGTATCTGGCTGAAGGAGATGTGGACCTGAGAGGAAGTGGTGGTTCGCCTGAAATAGACCTGGACCTGGCACGAAGTGGTGCCAGAGAAGAAGGTCTGGTAGGTGAACGAAACCTTTGAGTGTTGTCAGGTTGGGCCGAAGAATAAGAAGTTCCGCAATGAGGTAAGCCAGAAATAGAATCGCAGTGAGGTAAGCTGTCGATGTGTGAACTTGACTCTGCAAGAAAAAAAAAGTCAATTAGAGTTTTGACATTCATATTATATTTTAAAGGCACCTTGGTGTGAGCCAGCAGTTCTAGAAGTAAATAGATCGCGGTCTTATCCACACATGGGCATAGAACAATTTCTAGTAATATGAATAAAAAAATAAATATAATAAATAATAATATAATAAAAATAAAAAATAAATAATAATAAAATAAATAAAATAAGAATATTTAATAGTTATCAATTCTTCATCACTGAATATTCTTTTATCAATTATTTTTTTTAGGGTCACCTTGACGATCCGCATGCTCACTGCTCTTTCCAAAATTTGCCAGAAAGTCCCTTTCTTTAGGAGGCAGACCTGATGATATTTCTGTAAAGAGACAAAAAATATCGATGAATTCGTAAAGGCGGAAATGTATTAAAATTAATGAAAGCGTAATTCGATTACTCATTTTTATTTCATATATATTGTAACAGAACTGTTGCTTTAAGAAAGTAACTTGACAATGCTCCGTATTAAAGGATTTCCCGCCAGCCTCACACCCAGAAAGGACCCTGGGCCTCCACGCCTTGCCCGCTCGACTGTATTCTCGCTTTTTATCGCCCTTGACACGATCTCCTCACCGTCGATTTCAATAGATTCCAACTTTACTGCTGAAGATGTTTACTTTTATTTGTATCAACCCCATTCTCAGTGCCTAGTTCCTACTTCTTCCCTGGGAATTACCACGTAATACTTGACACCCTACCTTAAAAATCCTACCTCTTATCCTACTAAATGAAAAACCAGCTGACGAATCTGGAGACACAAAAAAATGCAAAACGACATATTGCACCAAATTTGCTACTGATACTCCAATAAAATTCTATTCTAGCTTTGGAATTTGAGAAATCCAGTTCTACGTTTATACGCAAGAAAATAAGGATGGCATCATTAGGGAACTGCAAATACGGGAATAGTTTAAATGTTTTTAGGAAATTTTAAAAAAAGTTAACATTTAAATATTCAGACTCACATGCATGTGGAACTTGAATGCTACCCATATTTCACGAGGGCAGGGAAGAAGCCATTCTACAGGGGAATTTTCAACTTTCGCGCCTTTTTGCATTCAATTTAGCCATTCGGTCAAGTCCGTGAATCTTTGGATCAAGCTTATAATAATTTTCATGGTTGCCTGCGAAACTTCAAATTGATACAAATGTAAAACATATAGGTTATGTTATGTAATAATTACAAATAATAAAATTGTTTAACTAATAATGAACTAAGACGTGTGGACTGAGAAGTAAACATCAATTTTTTCTGTGCCTATAGCGTTATGGAATAACTGCTGAGTAACAAACACTATAAAATAGTTATAATATTCTGCGCTTCCAGTGGGCGAAGAATGAATTGTGTTTAAGACTCACTTGTAGCATGGAAAAAGTATGGCATGAATAAACAGGATATGTTTTAAATAAAGTGAATAAAATATTACATGCAAAAAATTTAGATTTACATTAACTACAATTACTAACAGCGATTAGGGCAAAAGGGTGAATCTGAAAATAATCTCGAAATAATGACAGACCGGTCCGGCACGTTTATTGAACTTTCGATTGATTATTCTTCACCAAAGAAATTCGTTGTGATTTCTCATGTTTATTACTGGCATTGTAGGCAGAAAAAATTAAACAGTAATTACATATTACTAATTTAACACTAATTACTTATTAATAATTCTAATAAGTAACACATTTTTTCTGAATACAATAATTGATTTCCATTTTTTTACGGATCGATCCTAGAAGAAACAAATATTGGGAAATGCAATTGGAATTGGTGCATTTCAGCTGGTGCATTTCAGACAACATTATTTAAAAATCGTAATTTGTAGACCTAATCCCAGGACTGAGGATTGATTAGCCTGAAATTAATTATATGTCATTTTGATAGTATAGTTGTATCAAAGAAGATATCTCGAAGCAATTTGACTTAGGTGAATTTTAATTATGATAGTCTTTAGATACTTTTTTTATTTTGGAAAATCTTTTCTCTGGACGTTATCTCAAAATCTGGTTTCATCAACTAATAAAATCAAAATAACCTACAATTAATTTTAGGAGATAATAAAATCCCAATTTCGAAATCAGATCTAGAGATAGCAATTTCGAAATTAGACAAATTCCTGAAAAAATTGGAATGAAAATTCTGATATAAAATATCGCTTCTAGATTTACTGCTGATTTAATCCTATCCTCGGCGAGTTTTAGTGGTTAATCAAAGAAAATTTTTAGATAACGCCCAAAGAAAATATTTTCTAAAATAAAATAACTCCCTAAAAACTTTATTAATTAAAATTCTGGTAGGTTAAACTGCTTCGAGTTAACTCATTGATACACCTATACCATCAAGATGACTTGGAATTAATTTTAGGGGTTTACCAAATTCCAATTTGTCAATCAGATCCAAAGATATCTATTTTAAAAATATAAAAATTGCTGAGAAAATTTGAATGAAAATTCTGGCATAAAATATCGCTTCTAAATTTATTTCTGATCTACAACTACCACCAAGGAGTCTATAATTGATTTTATTGGTTGATCAAACTAAATTTTAAGATAAGGTCCAGAGAAAACATTTTCTATGATATAAAAAGTCCCTTAAAACTTTAAAAATAAAAATTCGGGCAAGTTATATTGCCTCGAGATATCTTATTGATATACCTATCCCATCGAAATAACTTAAAATTAATTTTAGGGGCTTATCAAATGCTAATTTGAAAATCAGAACCAGGGATAGCAATTTCAAAAATAGAAAAATTTTTATAAACATTGGAATGAAAAGTCCACCCTAAAATGTCGCTTCTTGATTTATTTCTCATCTACTCATATCATCAACATGCCTCTGATCTATTTTAGTGGTTGATCAGATGAAATTTTGAGATGATTTCCAGAAAAAATATGTTCTAAAATAAAAAACTCTCGAAAAACTTTATTAGTTAAAATTCGGGCAAGTCATATAACCTGATCAATTTCCATTCTCGGAGTAAGGTCCAGAGTTAAGTATTTTTTAATAATGTTGATTGAAATGCACCAGCTGAAATGCACTAATTATACCTGCATTTCCTAATGCGTATTTCATCTAAGATCAATGTGTGAAACTAAAAACAATGGAAATCAGTTATAAAATTCAGAATAGTGTGTTACTTATTAAAACTATCAATGAGTAATTATTGTTAAATGATTAATTAGTAATAATTGTTTAAATTATTACTGCCGACACTGCCTTTGATAAGCATACAAAACCACAAACCATTTCTTTGGAAATGAATGATCAATCGAAAGTACAATAAACATGCCGGGCCGGTCTGTCATTATGTCAAGGTTATATTCATCTTCACCTTTTTGCTCTAATTGCTGTGAGTGAATGTAGTTAATGCCAATTAAAATTTTTAGCATGTAATATTTTATTTACTTTATTCAAAACATATCCTGTCTATTCTTAACATACCTTTTTATGCTACAAGTAAGCGTTAAACATAATTCACTCTTCGTCTACTGGATGCGCAGAATTTCATAATGTTGTAATTGTAAGCCCCAGCTTGTCCACACTGTATAATTTATGCAGGTTTAGATTAAATATTGCAGGCTGCTGGGCCAACCAAAACATCAAGCGCGGAATTAGGTTTGCACGTCGGTGATCTGTGCCCTTGTAAGTCGCTGAAAGTTCACGCGACGTACGTCGTCAACAATGAGTCCTATGGCAAAATTAAACACAATTTCCAACTCTAAGCCAATCTAATATCGAATTAAAATCCAAATTAGAATAGATTAGAATAAATGCAAATTTCCTCTTCAAAATGAAAATAAAAAATAGAAACCCCTTGTAAAAATGAATTATAAGGTATAACATTTATACGAATTTAAAAGAAATTGAAATTAAATGAAACTTCGATTAGGCAAAATAAAAAATAAAATGACTAACTCAACGGTAGTGGAAACCAACCATGACAGCTTGAATAATATATAATATATATATTATATAATATTTTCTGGAATAACGAAAGCTTACTCACAAAAGGTGCGTCTACAGAAAGACATAACCTGAGGAAAGAAAGAAACGAAATTGTCTACCTAGAAAGAAAAGCTAGGTCGGAAAACTACCCTCAAACAAATGAAATAGATTTCAATCAAATTTAAAATCTAGATTCCAAAACAATAGGCCAAGATATCCATTTAATCCTTACAACAAAATGTTACCAATGTTGAACCGAATGACATTATGTTTAATTCAAGGACAGAATAACCCAATAATCGAATTCCTAACAGAAAACGCGGAAAATAGTTCAGGAAATAATAATGATGATGATAAAGAAAATTCCCAAAAACCAAATTACGGAAATAAAAACCAAAAACGGGATCCTAATGAAGATTCCCAATGTACAATAAATTCTGATCAAGATAAAAATCAGAATTTAAATTCGCTTACAAACGAAAAAATAAACAATGTCGAATGGAAAAACTGTAGATATAATTTGACAAGCTACAATTCCAATTATAACCAGGCATAAAATAAAATGTCATGTTCAGGTTAGTCCCAAAATTAAAATTCATTCACATTCTAAGCACAGATATGGTAAAAGCGCTACGGATGACCCTAAGCCATGACTTAGAAACTTGGTGGTTACCAGGGAGCCCCCCTCCTCACTATCCTATGGAAGCTTATCCAAATGCACTATCCTTGCCGATAACCGAGGTTAGAATCAAAAATCAACCTGACATAAAACAAAAGAAAAATGAGGCATTTCACAGAACAAATATTAGGAATAAACCGTTATTGGAAAAAGAAGAAAATAAGAAAGAAGAAAAACCAAAATTCGGAGCTATTATTCAGCTTAAATTGCAAGAGAAAGTAACAAAAGTAGTCCAACATGAAATAGCGAAACGCCCCTAGTACCTATTGATTCAAACCAAATTTACATAAAACCAAAACAGCCCAAATTACTGCAACAAATCCTGCTTAGGATATCCCTAGCCTAATAAGCACCCCTACAATCACCGAATTCCAATCCCTCGAAAGCATCTCCAGCTAAGACACTATCGAAGACACAAACATACAAGACTTATTTGATTTAGGCAAATTTAAAATTAAGAAAAAGGGTAAGAAAAATAATTTAGGAGAAATTGATTATGAAAACAAATGTGAGAGAGAATACAAAGATAGCGATTGTTGTCTTTAAAAAATGACAAAGGTACGCTTAACAAAGGACCCTTGAGTGTCGGCTACTCTATTGATATAACGTCTCTGCTTGTTATTTATGATCGAAATCTTATTTCAATTTCAGCCTCTCTGCTTGTTATTTATGATCGTATTTTTATTTCGGAATGGACATTTTGAAGCCTTTAAAAAATTTAAAGGAGCTACCTGGACCTTTAAATATATCTAAGTGCCTGCGGAGAATCTCTAAGAGCTTCTCAGAGCCTTGAAAATCTTTAGCATATACTCTGAGATATCTATTGGTAGGGCAGTCCTTAAAAGTGCCTCATTAAAGAAATTTAATTCTTTTAATTTAGCAGAATTTCCTCATTCAAATCGTAATGTATCCTGTATAGTATAGTTTTCAGGTAATCCTAGTAATGGACTCATCATTGTCCTGAAAAAGACCACTTTACCGATTTTAGGGTTGTGGCATTTCATATTTCACACGTGACCTAGTGGAACTTCTATGCACATGGAACTTAAACTTTGAACAAAAATCACATAGGATGTCCTCATGATGTCTTTATGATGACTTTATGATATCTCCGTGTAATTTACAAATTTATGATAAAAATGTTTTTCCACTTTTAGAATAGTTTCGGGCTTAATCTAGAGGAAGTTTTTGGTTTTGTTCACATTTCAACAATAAATCTTAGAGAAATCTCATAGCCGAAATATTTTTAAGTTGAACTTAAAAAAATAAATCTTAAAAATTAAGTAATCAGGTTTTTGTAATATTTCAGAACATTTAAGCATTCAAGTCTAGTGAGAGAAAAATATATAAATACTTTGAATTTGGGGTGATTTCGAATAATGATAATCTTATACAAGATGCTTCAAAGATATCCTAGGGACATCTTAACTACGTTTTCCCCTAGATATCCTTTCAAGACATCCTTAAGACAACGAAATGCCAGACATAGGACCGTTTAAAGACATTTTTAAGCCGTACTGATAACATCTTTAAGATATACTTTATGGGGCTAGATTAGAACGTCTTTATTGCGAACTCATAACGTATTTTTGCAAAAGCCTAAAGACGTCCATAAAAATACGTCTTTAGGATGACTTTAAGCTAAGTGTGCCCACTGGATAGAAGTTATGGGGATATATGAGGAAAAGCAGATAAAACGGGGAGAGGAAATAAAGAAAGAAATCAGACGGGAAATGGCGGGGCTCAAGAGATAAATTAGGAAATGGAAAGAAGTCAGAGAAAAACTAGAAAAAAGGATGCAGTCACTCGAGCAAATGTTAGCAGAGCAGCGAAAGCCTAATAAAAAGGTAAAGGAACTGGTGTTAGAATGAAAAAGATAAAAACCTTAAATCGGGTGTTTGGAGGTGGGGAGAGTGACAATAGAGAGAAGGAAAGGCTGAGAAAAATAGAAAAAAGAGAAAAAGGAAAAAAACATAGTCATAAAGAGTATAAGATTAGAAGGGAACAAGCTGAAGAAGAGAGTGGGCGAAATACTAAAATGATTGATGATAAAGTAGAGATAGAGGAAATGCGAAATGTAGGAAGGGACGAGCGAAGAGGCGAAATAATGGTACTGGTGAATCTAAAAAAATGGAAACAAAAAAGGGAGGTGATGACGCAGAAGAGGTTATTATATGGAAGCCCAAAGAGAATAGAGGATGATTTGGCATGAGTCGAAAGGAAGATGCAGTGTTAATTAAGGGAAATAGCGAAAGAGGAAATATAAAAGGTTTATGAGAAATTTAACACAATAGGATGTTGTAATAATTATGGAAACTTTGATAAATGAAAAGGGATTGGAAAGAGTAAGAGAAAGGTTACCAATAACTTACAAATGGCAAGCTCAAAATGCAAAGAAAAAGAACAAAAAGGGCAGAGCCATAAGAGGAATAGTAATGGGAGTAAGAAACGAACGTATAACAGGGAATGATAAGAAAGTGAGGAAAAAGCAAAAAGAATGATTGATAGTAGAAGAGGTAAAGATGGGGGGCGAGAAGTGGAAGGTAGTGGGGGTTGATGTGCACAGTGACATGAAGGAGAAAGAAGAGGAACTGGAAGAAATTACGGACAGACGCCCGAACCCTGTGCGGAAAGGGGCGGGGGAGGGGTGGGACAGAACTGTTACACTTGACTTGTTTTCATCGTGAGTACCATGCATGTCGAGTAGTTTTAAGGCTGTGCTTGTCACCTTGCTCTCCACCATCTCGTGGTCCTATAAAATCATGGAGAGGACGCTTCTCCGAGCCAGCCCCATACCTAGAAAGCACTCTGGGCCTCCACGCCTCGCCCGCTCGACTTTATCTTCGCCGTATTTTGCCTTTGGCGCGACCTATTCACCCTAAGTTTAAAGAAATCCCAACTTTGCTGCTAAAGGTGTTTACTTTCATTTGTCTCAAGAAATTGAATGAAAAAAATTGAGAAAACAAACGTTGTTCAACCTAAAGGAACTACAATTTTTCTATGAACTATTGTTT
>NC_046661.1:127399445-127401205 GCF_010883055.1 Belonocnema kinseyi
GTAATAATATAAATTAATTGAAATGATACATTTTTCATGGAAGGTAAGAAGTAGCCGCATCAAATGCAAAGGCAAGCATGAATTATCACAATACTCGCGTGACAGCTAGTTTGATACAAAATTGTTCAAGATAATATAACATAAATTATTAAATTATATTTAGATTAAGTGAATTTAGTCTGTATATAATTAAACTCGAGAATTATAAAGGTTACAAAGATCCAGACCAGCCTCATCCTGTGGACATGGGAGCAACGAGAAATTATGGGTTTAAGACCTATTAGCTTAATTGGTTAAAGCTCCACATGTAAATAGTGGCATTCTTGTTTCAAATCGATAAGTGTGTGATTATTAATAGCGAAGGAGATTTAAAAAAGGAATTCGTAATCACCAAATTAGAGTAGTCGATGCACCCTAGTCAAGTAAGAAAAGTTCATGATCTCAACTGGCCATCCAACATTCGATTACGGTTAAATGTCATCATCGTTTTTGTAGAGGTTGGGTTTATTTCGTTTGTGACAGTTTGTTTTTCTTTAATTTGCTTCAAGTAACTTGACGCATAAAGATATTGAAGAGTATATTACATGTTTAAATATGGTGGAAACGGTAAAAATCATCAAAACGGATTTCGTTGACGAAGACTGATTTGCAAATTTCATAATCTCCTTATAAATGTTTATAAATAAAGAAATGTTTGTGGCTAGTTATGTTTTATTTAAAAAATATAAATGAATGTTCGATACGATTCTGTAATTTGTCAACTCAAATAAAAAACTAGTGAAATTATTATTTAAATCGATCTCCATATAACACACATGCATGGGAAAAAATTATATTTGTGCGTTATGTTGCTCTAGTATCTATTACGAAAATTAATTACAATTGGTAAGTTACTTATCAAATTATCTCATTATTCCACTCACCAACAGAGTGAATGAAAAATGCTAAGGTTATTAGCAGTGTAGGAGTCGTGGTCCTCCGCATCCCTAAATAGTGGGGCTAATTTTTTAATGAATTTCTTGAAGATTTCAACTGATGAGAAGAGAAATAATCTCAACATTTGCCGGCTTATATAATGAAGCCGTTATCTTGCTTTACCGTATCTTTGTCAATACAGGCAAGCGATACGTTGCCGAGTATGGGTTGTCAATTTTATTCCATTCTGCTTTTTTGCAGACAATCGATAATTATTTATTCCAAAGGGAAAACAAAGTTTAATTAATTACATAATTTTCATCGTGATTTTTGACATTCTTTTCATCAGTGAAGGGTTTTTCTTTTACGCAATTTTGTAACAATCACGATAAATGGAAATCAGAGGATTTTCAGAGATTTTGGTCGCTCATCTATTTTCACTGTATGTGAAAACCTTTACTGAAGAAGAAAGTCTCAAATATCAGCTAAATCGGTTGTTTTCTATATGCAATTAATAATGATCAACTGCAAAAAAGAACGAACAGACTTATTTGCCACATTATACATTAAATTTGTATTGTTAGCTTTAATTTTGTTATCTGTAATAATACCTGGCTTTACAAATGGGACACGTAACGCTCACAACATAAATTTTGTATACAAAATAGAATGAAACATGCTATTTTTGATAATAAATAATGTAGCCTTTTTTCTGAAAATAACATGAAAGTTTAACAAATTCTTCGCCAAGTGACTTAATAATGAAGTACGTTTTTTAAGTCTTTAAGAAAATATTGGGAAAACAGTCTAATTTTTGAGTTTTACTGAAGAAATGTTACTATTTT
>NC_046661.1:127401305-127413050 GCF_010883055.1 Belonocnema kinseyi
ATTCAATACCTCGCTCAATCATATTAAATGAAATTGAATATTCATTAATAGACTATACCTGGTCGAGCACAGAATCCATTTAGGAACTTTCAGATCAAAGAAGCCTCGAGACGGATGGCTTTTTGCCCTTAACCACCCTCTCGTGGCCTAGGGATTGTAATTCCACTGCTCTGAAAAGTCAACAAACGGGGGGGCGGGGCTCTTTATTTATCTGATTATACCTTAAACATCACTAATTCCGACGAAATTTTATTTTATTTTTGTTTACCAGACACTCTCTGAGCCGCCTTTGCCGGCTGCCACAGCACACCGCATAAACTGTCGCACAATCACGACGAAACAGTACTCGTAACAAGTGCCCCGAACTCTTCTACGCATGCGTAGCCCTCGGTCTCTGATTCGTTGCTGTTCGCGCGCAATTTGAAATGCTAAAAAATAATATTTTTATTGTTTATTATGAATAATGCCATTCTAAATTATATAAATGTTTATTATACCGATAGTAATGAATCTTAATTAATACGAAAATTTATATATTTAGCAAAAGCAACCATAATTACCGACAGATAGAAATATCGGCACTTAATAAATTTTTATTTTTATCCAGATTCATTAATATCGGTCCTATAAACATTTATATAAGTTAAAATAACATTATTCATAATAAACAATAAAAATTTTATTTTTTAGCATTTCAAATTGCGCCGCTAACTGGACTCTTTTGGCATCATTCTCTAGCTTTCTGATACCCGCAAGCCCACCTTTCGAACACATTTCACCACTGTGCACAAACTATACCTTATTAAGTGAAATGGCATTTTGGTCTGTTGAACTTTTGGCGAATTGGAAACCTACCAGCACTGCGACGAACGCCGTGAGGTTGCCACCATTTTTTTATTTTCCGAGCTGTCAATGCGGTATCATTCGAGACTGTTGGCGCACACTTCGTATAATAGGTGCGCTCGAGGAGTGTTTGCTTCGCACTGCGGCGCATGTAGTGATGTGACTCGCCATAAGCTACCAGTGTTGGTCGGTTACGCGTAACTTGAGTAATTTCTATATAATATATTATACGGTTTTGGCGTAATATACGTCGAAAACAGTAGAAAATCGTTTAAAAAAGTAGGAAACTCCTTTTTAGTATGTTTGTAGGATGGATTTTGAAATTATATTAAAAAACTAAATCCAGGATTGACTTAGGTATGGTGAATGGCTTTTGGAAGTAAATGTGTTGGCTGGTGCATAACCATTAAAGTATACAATATAAATAAGAAACAACTACATGTCATCTGAGGACTTCTGGACAAAAAGGCGACAGGCGCTCGAGAACTAGTAAAAGTATTGGCCAGGCTGCGACGTCAGGTATCAAAAGTGAAAAGTTTTTTTTTTCTAATTGAATCAAAAACCACGTTTTTAGACTTTCACATTAAAAAAGTGAGCGAGGAAGTTTGAGCTAGGACTTCACTTGAAGTTTATCGTAGCACAAAAAGAAATTTGTTAATTAGTTGATAAAAGAATTACTTACGGCTAGTTGAATGTGAAAAAAACATGGTTTTTTCAATTTAAAAAAAGTCAGTTTTTGTTTATTTACTGGAAAATTTGCAGCCCGCGAGAATAACTGTAAATGTAGACTCAGGTTTATTTTTCAAAAGCTATCTAACTATATGTTTGGTTTTTTCAAACTTAGAATTTTTTTAAGAGCCCCAAGACAAATGGGGTAAAAAAACCTCTGAGTATTCATATCAGAAAATATACAAAACACCATTCGTGGAATTTTAACTATTTTGGTACGAAATTTAACCATATGGCTAAAATTTAATCTGTTAAGTTAAAAAATTAATTATTTGGTATAAACTGAATTTTTTTCGATTTGAACATTCAAGTTTTTGGAGAAAAGTCATCTCTTTTGCATAAAATTCGTCTTTAAGGGTAGAAAATTAATCTTTTTTGCTGTGGATTTAACAATTCTGTTAAAAACTTGTCTTTCTTGGTTCAATTTAACTGCAAGAAACATAATTTTTTGGTTAAAAATTAGTTTTTAAAATAGAAAATAAAACTATTCCATTTCTTATTGGAAACTTACGTTTTTCAGTTAAAACTCTTCTTTTGTAGTTAAAAATTCAACTGCATTAAGAAGTAACCAATTCATTAAGAAAACAAGGACTTGGTGGGAAATTATTTTTTCGCTTGAAAGTCCACAGTTTGGGTGAGAAAGTCTATTATGTTTTAGCAGAAAATTAATCTTATTTATTTGAAAATTATAATTTCAGTTATATATTAAAATATTTTGTCAAGGATTCTTGTTTTTTAGTAGATAATTTGTTTTAATTGATTAAAAATTACATTCTTGATTGAAAGTTATCTTAGTAAGTGAAAATTCATCTATTTTAGCAAGTCATTTTTCTTGTCGAAAATTCGAATGTTTTCTTGAAAATTTGTTCTTTCAGATATAGGTATTTTGTTAAAAGTTTAACTAATTTTTCTAAAGTCTTCTTTTCCTAAAATGTTCCAAAATTGGCAATGTAGTTTATGAATAACTCCTTAACTTAAATTCGTAAAAAATTCTAATAGATTATAATTCAATAAAATCTTATAATATTCTTATTGAAATATTGAGTCCTGCATTTGTAAATGTCTACAGAAGTTTGTATTTTTTCCATGTATCTTATGAAGAAGATTTATATCGTGATGGGTTAATATTGAAAGAGGCAGATCATGCTTTTTCGTATGATAATGAGCTAAATTAAGGAAAGAAACGCTTAAAATTAAAATAAAGAATTCGAGACAGCCAGTGACATCTAGAAAATCTTCGCTGAAATTCGGACGTTTAGCAGGAAATGTTAATTAATTAATTAATTAATTTCAGCTTGCCTGCTGTTACAGCTTCGAAGTCCGAAGTTTAGATTCTAAGTGTTTAATATACGAATTATTATCTATATATACATATATAAAAATCTCGTGTCACGATGTTTGTGACCACTAAACTTCAAAACCACTTAACCTATCTGGATGAACTTTTGTATACTGGCTGTAATTTGATTGAACTTGAGAGCTAGGATACTTTTTAGCCCAATTAATTACCTCAATATTTTCTTATTGCAAATTGAATATTTTTAATTGTAAGTTCCATAAGTTTCTAATAGATGGCGATGTAAGTTAGGTTACTGACCGACACTTAAACATTTTACGTTATCTAGGTTGGGTAAGCAACCGATATATGGCGCCATCTTTCCATTTCTTGAATAGTTTAGTATAATATTAATTCGACGGATTATAACTGAGCCACAGCAAGGCGTGGCCGGGTCTGCTAGTATAACATATAAGAATCACTGTTAAAACTATTCGATTTTTTCACTAAGGATTTGCACTTTCCTATTATTTTGGAATGGAAGCTTCTAATGTGTCCCCTAAGGGTTTACATTTTTCTTACACCTTCTCTATTCCTTTGCACACCCTCCACACGCTTACTTGGTGGTGGAAGGGGGACCTACAGTTTAAGGTGGGTTCCGAACCACCAAGAGCAACAGCCTTAAGTACTTAGAGAAAACCTTTTTCTCTAGAGGTACCGGTCCCACGACTCTCCGGAGATGAACAACTCCCTTGCTTGGCTAGTGTTCACCGCATGGGCCACCGAGACTCTTCCAGAGTGCGAGGCGGGAATCGAACCCGCAAGCCGAAGGAGTGGGTCCAAAGCCCACGCTTTAGCCCCCACGACCATCGTCCCACTCTTGCACTTTCCTATTATTTCAGTTAATAAAAATCCTCGAACTAACACATTCAAAGATTATAATACGCCAATCCAGCCTAAACTCAATAATATTGCGATTCACAGTAATAAACTCGTAATTTATAAATTAATTCCAGAACTCAATATGTCTATCATATTTAAAAAATTGAAATCCTTTATAAACTCCTTTTTTATTACGTTATATTATGATCTCAACAATGATCTTTTGCTTTTAATTTATTCAGACTTATCATTTCTCCGAGAAATCTCCAATGACTTGAAAATCATCCAAATGGATGTTTAGAAAGTCAGAGTGGATTTGAAGGAACATAAAGTTCATCGAAAAAGATTACTTGAGACGAAAAGAGAGTACTAGATTGAAAACATTATTCAAGAGGGTTTTTTAACTCTTTAGTAATATCGCATATCCTTTTATCGTATTCTCGTATCGTTTCCTTAAAACTTGTGTTAGGAGGCTCGTAAGGCTCTGGGATTTTTAGACCGCTTTTAGGAAAACTGGCGCCCATAAGGTACGTATTTCTTTTGTTTTACGCTTGCGCAAGTCATATATGACCTTATTTAATTTTAAATAAAATGGCCGCGGGACACTCTTCACAAGAAAAAAGAGTTTCGCGAGGTCTTTGTATGTTAGAGCACCAATAAAACGTCGACAAATATTTTAAAGAAATATTTGTCTGAAGATTTCTCAGTTCTCATTTTAGTCATGAAACACATGTCTGGAAAATATTTATTCAGTCCGCCTAAGTTCTACGATTGCTTACCAAGCAGTTTCGACACAACATTACAACTATTTGTTTTTCAAAACTTTTATATTATTCTTTGCAGATTAAGTCATTTCTCCTTCAGGTGTCCTTCTAGAAACCCATCGCAATCCATTAAAAGGGGAAACTTTATCGCTAAAAAGGCTGTTCTTTTGGATTTAGGAAATGTTCTAGGGAATTCCAAAGACTAGAAAAGTAATCGCCCAAGAAGAGTCTTATAAAAAATCGAAAAGTTAACCAACCCGAGATGATGATCAGTATAATCAAAGCTCATCTTGTTCTTCCCCCGAAAAAAAACATTAAACCTAATTCCAGTTCTAAGATTGTTATAGTTAAAATACCAAAACGTTTAATATATTTGATAGCTCCGTAACGTAGGCGTTATGAGCCAAGAAGAAATCAATTATACAAACATTGATATACTACATACGCCTTTAGGACCTCTGAAATGCGAAAGTGCCCGCGGTGTTGTTCAATTTATATTGGGCCTGGTAGAAACTTCAGAAAATTACGACCGTGGTCCGTCCGGGATGCCCGACTAGATCCCGAATGGTATTGAAGCCGGTATTGGACCAGTTTACCGTGACGTTTTTAGCCAGATCCCGGCAAGTTTCCCTGACCAGCACCCGCTTAAAACCAGAGCTAAACGACTGGGATCCGACTGGATCCCTGATTGAATTCCTACACGAGGGCAATTCCTTTAAATCATTCTACATATCATAACATTTTTTTTCAATTCTTTACAGTTTTGATAACTAACCCTTGGAAATTTATGTGAATTATTAAAATACACAACAACAAATTCGTTGGAATATTGTAAAATTCTCTGAAATATTTCCCTAAAATATACATTTATTCAAAATCTTTGACAATCACTTTAAATTTTCAAAGCTATTGAAAATGCCTCGAACCATTTTGAAATGCTGTAAAATACTTTAGATACACTAATATAACATCAATTACTAAAATCAATTGAAAATTCTTCGAAACTTTTTATGGCACCTTAAACTATTTGCAATTCGTTAAAATAACATTTCCTTAATGTCTTTGAACATTTCATGAAATTATAACATTTTTAATCTGTGCACATGCTTCTATTGAAAGCCAGAGAAATAATAATTGTATTATGTCTATACACTTAGAACTTGCAATAAGGCCCACGGCCAGTTTCAGAGACTAAATAAACATTCCTGAGCGTTCACATAAAAAATGCTAACTCGATGGTAATGCGTGTATTAGATAATCCATACTCGAATTCTAAGGATTGTAAAACCGGCAGGTCCAGAGTTTCAAAAATCATATTTTATATTATAACTATCATTAAATTATGAAAGAAATCACCTAGAATCTGTGTTTTGCAATTAAATCATATTTTCAATAAAAGAGAGCTCGGATTTGGAGGAAGGAGGTAGGCAAAAGACAAAACCCCATTAGTTACAATAAAGAACGGAACTTAAGGTTTATTAAATCCTGGCATAAAAAACCTCCACTCAGTGAGTGGAGGAAAAAGCCTTTACAATGCTAAACTTATAACTACAAAGGCAAACTCACCAAAACGCAGTTCACACAAACCAATAACGGGAATCAACAATCCAAGCGGTGGATCTATGGTCACTATGTCAGTATGTCAATCGCACATGAGAAGAAGTACAAAAGGGAGATCTGCTACGTTCGACTACTCACGAAGAAGTGAAGATTATACGACGCGACCCTGCAGGGATAGACGATCGCTTGCAAATTTTCCTAAACTTTACGATCTCAGTACGTGACCGAACAATGGTCCGCCGGAGAAACAATTAGCTTTCATCGGTCGAAGGCCATGGAAGACAACAAGCCCGCATGGTATGCACAATAACATCAAGGTAACACAACTCAAGGTCCAAAGGCACGAATTGACCGAACAATCTGAAAAATTATCCATTAAACAAAAGTTGTTTTGCTTTAAAGCATTGCAACTTCTGCCTGTTTTTCAATATCTGAATTTGATCATTTTGAATGTTATCTATAGGATTTAAACGTTACATATATTGTATACGCAGCAGCCTTACTATTTTCCAACTTCTTAATTATAACTCTAAACTCAATGAGGAAAACTTTCTCAATTGAGTTTTCGATCCATCGTGTTCTACATCGCAG
Organism: Belonocnema kinseyi; assembly: GCF_010883055.1. NCBI lineage: Eukaryota > Metazoa > Arthropoda > Insecta > Hymenoptera > Cynipidae > Belonocnema > Belonocnema kinseyi. The sequence continues at coordinate 127,407,951 of NC_046661.1, forward strand.
TTGTGGTGTCCTATTGCCACATCTCCGTATAATGCTCTAAAATAGTGTCCTATAATGTCTAGGATAAAGAGTCTAGTTACAACAGTCCCACGAAAATCCGATTTATGCGGGGGCGGGGGTCGAGTAGTTTCAACCGAGGGTTATAGCTGGTTGGTGTTTTAAGCTGAGAAGGTCACCAACCTTCCAGAGCGTTGTGTTATACTGCGAAATAGTCTAATAACAAAGTATCATTTTTTATTTTCCATTATACTTTTATGCTGTCAAAATTTGAATTTTTAATTTTTTAAGAAAATTTTAAAAAATTGTATGATTATCTTGTAGGCTATTTGAAAAACAACTTTTTTTTCGTTGACTTTTTTCATATTATTGTGCTATCAAACAAAAATTCTACATACTGACAAACAAACAGACAGGCAAATTTGTGAAACCCTATTCTTTGAATTCAGGGGTTCTCAAAAGGTGGCCATTTAACCAAAACTGAAAGCGCAATCAAACTTGACACAAATCTAATACCTTCTCGGATGAGAATGTAAAACTGAATTAATTCATCATGAATAATTTTTAAATAGTTCTGTTCTTGTTTTATTCGTAAAAAAGCATTAAAACATAATTTTTTTAAACTGCACACGAGACGAAAAGAAATTTAGAGGCAAAAGTTGCGATGAGAATGTCCGTTAAGAAGCCTTGCATTAAAAGGTAATACAAATTTTGAATCCCTAATAATTCCCTTTCCATCCTTCGTTTTATAATCCTCATTAGGTGATAAAAATAATAAGATTTCAATCCCTTTCAATTCTGATCGGAGTCGCCGGACGTATCCTTTAACAAATTAAAAACACAATTTTCGTTTGATACATTCGAACACGCTCAAAAAACATGAATTTTTTAAAATCAAGAAGTAATGTATACAAGATTACATCTCTTGATCATTAAACATTTACTTTGTTCAACTATTATCAATTACAAAAATACAAAATCATGATAAAAAATTCAAAAAATTATATTTAACCAGAGCCTTCTGTGTGGAAATGAATCCTGTCATCGTAAAATGACCGATGCTATGTTCAAAAAACCTTTTTACCACATTATTATTTACAACAGTAAATATAAGTAGCGAAATGTGCTAAATTAAGAGGAATTAAAATTGTTCCATTTTATGGTTGTTTTGTGGTATACAAAATTATTCAGAAAAATATTTTCAGCTCTAGGCACAGAAAGGGATTAAATTTGAGAGATAACTTCTACTACTGTGAAGATTCAAAACGGGAGGAGCAAAACGGTATCAAGAAGCATTTAACATTTTTCACGATACTATTTTCGTGTACTTTTGGAGTTTTCTATATGCTATTATTTTTTAATTACACCATGAGGCCATTTCCCGTTCGGTGTAAGCGTGACTCACTCGGTGGGGGAAAGGTTTAGTGTGTGGAAGGGATAGAGAATTTTCAGATTGATCCAGAATTCTCGTGTTATTTATGTAAATAACACGTTTGTTCCACACTTGGGTACATTAGTGGCCAAGGTCTTTTGTTTCAGGCGGCATTCACTCTACTGACACTCTTTTTATTAACTATTTGCCGCCATTCTTTCCTGTCCTGGCATACTTCTCTAGCTTCTTCTATGTCCATGTACTTTTTTATGCAGGCTCTCGTGTTTCTGTGACTTCTTATCTCTTCTAACTAGGGTCTCATTCACACATTCTAACCATTCTTCCCGCGGTCTACCTCTGGGCACGCTGCCATTTACTTTACCTTGATACACTTTTTTCATTAGTCGTTCATGTGGCATTCTCTCAACATGCCCGAATCATCTTAACCGATTTCTTTCCCATGTGTCCACTAGTGTCTCTTCTGAACCACATTCTTTTAAAATTATCTCGTTACTTACTTTGTCCAACAGAGTTTTCCCGCATATTATGTGCATGAATCTCATATCAATTGCGTTAATTTTACTTTTATCTTTTTCTTGATAAGTCCATGTCTCGCTACCCTATAGTACAGTCGGTACAAATATAGAATTATGTATTGCCATTTTAGCTTTATTTGATATACTTTTACTTCTAATAAAAGGAACCTGCTCTACCAATAAACATCTTACCTTCGTTTATGCGTCTAGCTAATTCTTCATCTATCTTCCCGTCCCTAGTAAATAAGCTACCAAGGTATACGAACTTATCAACTTCTTCATTTGTCTCATCATTCAATAAAATATGGCATAGTGTTTTCTTACTCTTTCCTTCGAACATCATAGTTTATGTTTTATTTGCATTAATTTTGAAGCCCATGCTCTTCATGCTTGCATCTAGTATCCCTCTTCGTCGAAAAGAGCCATTCCTAAACACATATCGATGAATAATATAAATAACCATGAAGACATAACGCATCCTTGTCTAACTCCTTGAATAATATCAAAACAGTCACTCAATTTCCTATTCACTCTTACACTGGCTTTGCTACCTATATATATATATATATATTGTTTTTATAGCTTGAAGGAGCCATCCATTGACTCCATACTCTTTCAGGACTTCCCAAAGTTTACTTCTATCTACCTTTTCAAAAGCTTTTTCTAGGTCAACAAATGCACAGAAAACTTTTTTTCCTACTCTCAAACTTTTTTCTGTCATTTGTCTTAAGCTAAATATTTGATGCGTACATGACTTTCCTGGCATAAACCCACTTTAGACTGCCCAAATCTTTGCTTCTGTTATTCTCATTACCCTACGAATAAGAATTTGTAAGTATATTTTACTTACGGTACTTAATAAACTAATCCATTTGTAATTATTTCAGTCGCTTTTATCTCCCTTCCTCATGTATATTGGTACGATAATCGCTTTTTTCGAATCGTCTGGAACGTCTCCTATCTCAAAACATAAAATTATCAATTTGCACATTCTATGTGGTATGCACTCGCCACCATGTTTAAACATTTCAGCGTTAATACTGTCTACACCAGCGGCCTTACCGTTTTTCAAAGTTCTTAATTTTATCCCTAACCTCAGTGACACAGACTTTCTCAATTGAGTTTTCTATCGCATCGTGTTCAACATCGCAGTTGTGGTCTCCTATAGTTTCATCTCCGAATTGTGTCCTAATAACTCTGTTGATTTATCTTTTTATAGAAAAATGTAATTCCAATAAATTGTACGTTTTCTTACATACTATAACCTCCCTTAGGGGCTGTAAGACCTTGTAGTTAGTGGTGAGGCTCAAGGGTGTGGGACATAGGGGTCAAACGGACCTCGGCCTGCATGAACGGATATTCATTGAGTTTCTCGCTTAATGTGATCACCCCCCCCCCCCCTAAGCCATGGGCGTAAAGTGATTGTGCCCATGGCTCTTTGGCACCTAGGGGTTACGAAGGTGTCCTGACGGCCCCTCGGGGACACCGGACGACCTCCCTGAGTAATTAGTCTTACCTTTGCCTGCGAGGCTCTGCAGAGGCAGATCTTTTATTTCCCTTGCTACTCGTGCAAACCAAAATGGAACACGCAAAATCACAAAAAGAAGAAGAAGGAGGAAGGAAGTTGGCGCAGGGGGGAAAAGAGCTAGGTACTAGCTTGTCTAACATAACCCTTTTACCCCGACCTGTCTCTCCAGCAAGCCTCACTCAGGCGGCGGCTGCGCCCCCAGCTCTTTCGGGAGCTGAGGGTGTGACAGCCCGTCTGAGTGAGGCTACGAAAACGGGAGTGGCCAATTAACCCCCCGATAGGAAAAAACGCATCAGCGGTTCCCTGCAAAGGAGACTGTGGAGGCAAGCGCAGCGGACCAGTAGAGCAGCTGCTGTACCTGGTACATCGACGACCGCAACGCCGATAACCAGGACTGAGGCTCAAAAGTGAGAAAGTTACTCCAGAAGATGGTTAAGGCTACGGCGTGGTTCGCAGGTCAACTTGCTGGAGAAATTCAACCCTTCACCTAACACAGCGTCCTGGCGGTGCGTTAGGCACGATAGGCCTCATCAACAGGACGCAGTTAAATAATTTAAACTAGCTCTGATGCACGCAGGTAACTCACTAATCCAGGAACCCTGGCTAGTTCGAGATAACATCAGGAGCTAAGAGGAGGGTCTGGTTTTTGTTACAGGGACCTCAAGACGGCTAATCCAAGGGCATGTTTACTAGCGAAGGGAGTCAACGTTGTCCCGCTGCTTGAGCTATGTTCCAGAGACCTGATGGCGATAGTCACGGATCTTGAAGGAATAAGAAGGATTGTCATGGGATTGGATTACTTTCCATATGGCAGCGACACCAATCCACTAGTGGAAGTACGTACACTTGTGGAATACTGCAAGGCAAGGGGTCTTCCTCTTCTGTTGGGGTGCGATGCTAACTCCCACCATACCCTGTGGGGTAGCACGGGCGTCAACTCGAGAGGTAAGGACCTATTGGAATACCTAATTACTACCGATTTAGATATACTTAATACGGAGAACACCCCGACATTTTGTAATTCGGTCAGGGAGGAAGTCATTGACATCACTCTCTGTACCGGCAGTTTTACAGATAACACTAACAAGTGGAGAGTCTCAGACGAACCATCTCTCTCAGATCACTTGCTGATAGAGTTCGTGTTGGAATCCGCTGTGCCAACCGACCCTAAATGTTTTAGAAATCCAAGAAGAACGGACCGGGGTGCAATACGTAAGGCAATACTTGAAAGATGGACCAATTTTTGCACTGATATCGAGAAGGGAGCAGAGGCAGCCAGACTGGACAAGCTGCTTTCTCGAAATCCGGATGCTATTCTCAGGACTGTAAAAATGCCCGGCGGTGGATACTCAGAGTCAGACGGGGATACCTTGGCTCACCTGAGCAAGGCACATTTTCCAAGCTTCAAAAAGTTAGGAGATAGGGACACGGCACCTCTGAAGCCATCAAAGTCGCCTGTGGCCTAATTGGGCCCGAAACGACGGCTAGCCAACGAGATTGTGACCCCAGCCAGGGTCAAGTGGGCCCTGAAAACCTTCAGTCTTTACAAGTCTCCCGGCCCGGATGGTATACGAGGGTGGATTGATAAGTTTCCGGCCTGACCAAGAGATGGCGCCACTAGGCCTACCTTAAGGTGGCGTTCTATAGTACCATCCTTAGATAGCTTG
>NC_046661.1:127413150-127420784 GCF_010883055.1 Belonocnema kinseyi
GTATCAGCCTTGGAGGAGATTATGTTGAGAAATAAAAAAAAAATTCTTAAAAACGTTGTTTTTCTTGGCCAGGCCGGAAACTTATCAATCCACCCTCGTATACCCAGTCCTCTTACAGACAGCTGGTGAGATCGTCATTGGGCCTTTGGTGAGACTTGTTAGGGCTAGTCTGACTTTGGGTTATGTTCCGGAGGCATGAAGGGGTGCGAGAGTAGTCTTAATTCCGAAGGCTGACAGGATCGGTTATACTTCACCCAAGGATTTCCGACCCATTAGCCTCACATATTTCCTACTAAAAACAGTGGAAAGACTCGTGGACAGATATATCCGTGATAAGGTCTTGTCAAGTAGTCCTCTTCACAAGCAACAACACGCCTATAGGACTGGACATTTGAACGAGACGGCCCTGAGCACTGCAGTTAACCTCATTGAAGGACAACTGATGTAGAAAGATCTAGCGATTGGAACCTTCATGGACAATCGAAGGAGGCTTTAACTACACTTCTGGAGAGGTGATTAGGACAGCCAGAATGGACTGGAATGGACCTGCCACATGTTGGTCATTAGGAATCTAACCACGACCAAGGGTGACAAGAAGGTACAAGTGGGGAACTACCGGTATATTGAAACTACGGGGACAAAAACTCGAAATTAAAGGGCAAGCCAAATATCTAGGAGTCATCCTGGATAAGAAGCTGTCATAAAACGAGCACTTGAAAAAGGAGTGCAAGAAGGTAGTAGAGACTCTTTGGCTCTGTAGAAGAGCCATAGGAAAAAGCTGGGGCTTGAAACCGAAGACACTTATGAGGATCTCTATTGCGATCCTACTACCCAGACTAACCTATGCGGCAGTCGTCTGGTGGACCAGGGTCGAACTTTCTACTGTGAAGTCCCGACTGGAAAGAATCATGGGACTGATTCTGAAAGGTATCACTAGTGCCTCCAAGTCGACACACACGATGGCCCTGGGAGCACTAATAGGCTTGCAGCCCCTTGATGTCACGATAAAAGCAACGGCTGCGAAGGAGGCCTGGAAACTAAATATGGTAAACGATATCAATATCTCGACAGTTATGCGGATACTAATCGACATAACGAAGAGGCCGACACTGAGCATGCCCAAAGAAAAAATGTCCACTAGACACTACCTCTTTAACAAGAAATACCGGGTTAGCCTACCCAAAAAAAGATGAATGAGCTAACGGTGAGGCACACGTGTCCAGTGACGAAAACAACTGGTTTACATATGGCTCCAGGAACAAAAAGAACGCTGGAGCAGGTGTATTCCGTAGAAGAAAGGGAATGGGCTTCACAATTGCGATGGGGTCTCACGCAACAGTTCTACAATCTGAGATTATAGCCTTGCTCCAGTACGCCTATAAGGCAATTGAGTACGGCGGAAAAAGAAACATTCGCATCTGCTCAGATAGCAGGGCTACTATTACGGCTCTGAATGGAATGACGACTACGTCGCTGCTACAAAGGTTGTGCTTTAAGGCACTGAATAAGATAGCGGCAGAAAACCGAGTCACTCTGCTCTGGATGCCTGCACACAGTGGCATCAGGGGCAATGAAATATCGGACAGGTTAGCAAAGCTAGCAACAAAGGAAAATTTTACTGGACCTAAGCTAATTGTAGGTATTTCCAGTAGATCGGTCACTGAAGATATTAACAGTTGGCTGATATTAACAGTTGGCTCATCAAGCAAAAGAAATTCTTAAGCTCGGAAGGAAAGAAGTCAAAAACGTAACAGAAATGTTTATAGCACATGGAAACCTTCAGCACCACAGACATAAGATAGGGCTTGAGGAAAGTACCCTCTGTCTTCTGTGCGGAAAAGACAACGAGACTTCCACTCTTATCCTCTGTCACTGCCCTGCGATTGCAGGGAAACGTGGAACACTGACAGGCAGTTTCTGCATCAGTGAGTCTGAAATATCGGCCAACAACGGGGCCGCGGTCCTCTCTCTATGGAGAGAACTTTGGGGCCACGCTAAAGGCTTATAAGGGGACACAACGGGATAACCCAAGCATCAGGGGCTGTGACGGTCTCAACCCAGAATATATAATAATTATACTTTCTATAAACATCCTTACAGAGAATTGTTGAATCTTGAAAAAAATGATCTCAAAAATCTTGAAAATGCGCCCACTTTTTGAATTTTTATCCAAAATGGCTAGGCAACGAACTTGACCCTCAGTTTTGGCAATGAAAAAAATATGCCAATCTCATGTTTCAATTCTTTTAAAAGTTGTCGTGCCAACAAACTGTAAATTTAGAGACTAACAAACAAAAAAATAGACACATTCGCAAAAATCTAACTTTCGAATGCAGGTGAGTCTCAAAACGTGGACATTTGACGAAAACTCAAGTCGCACAAATTCACACAAATCAAATACCTTCTCTGATGAGAATGTGATTTGTGAGTGGCCACATGAAAAGGTCCCTTATGGCAGGTTCTAGTTAAGGAGATATTCACGTTTTTCTTAATTGATGTCAAAATTATTATTTTCGCGTTTGATTGGGGCTTGATGCTGGAACCTATACTTAGCTAATTGAAAGTATATTTATATCGAGAATGTAACCGAAAGGAGGTATATTTTATGATCAAAAAAAAAAATATGGGTAAATGTTACGTTCAAATATCCACTTAAGTCATATATTCCCGAAGATCTTAAACGTCACCCTAAGGTTATTTTAACTCAAACAATGTTTTTATGGCTATAAGAACAGCATTATTGGAAAATATTCCATAGCAGACAAACTAATATAAGTTTCACGCGCTGATGAGTCAAAACTTTGATTATGATCCTGACCTGACGGCCATTTAAAGGTCATCAAGGTTATACCCAAGGTCAAAACAACATTCACATCTAGCACATACAGATTCAGGTTCAGGGACCTTAAGAACCTCTTAGGTAATGTTTTTTATTAACGTTAAAAATTGACCTGACATCAATGCGTTATACATTCATTAGTTTGTCCTCTATGGAATATTTTCCAATAATGCTGTTCTTATAGCCAGAAAAACATTGTTTGAGTTAAAATAACCTTAAGGTGATCTCTGAAGTTATCCGGTACGTATGATTTCCGTTCTTTCGATCTCCGGTGATAAAAGCAAGTGTTTCCATTTTTTTAAAAGTTGACCTTGAATTTTAGGATTTTGTTTTCAAAAGATTTATTATATAGGATTGAGGTTAAATCATTATAAACAATTCATCAATTTATTTTATAAAACTGGCGAAAGATAGAAATCTATAGAAACAAAATACATTGACTTTTTCTTATTATTTGTAAAGTAAGGTACTTCTAACATTCTAAGCCTACTTTGAATAGCAAACAATATTATGTTTTACTTTAAATTTGTAGTTGAGTTATTGGTGAGAAAGACTGTTCTTTGCACGATGGTTCACATGTTCTATTTTATAATGCACAGGGATAATGCGAAGGCATCCTACTGGGGCTTCCGTGATTTCAGTTCGAGTCATTTTGGTAACCGCGCCGCTTTCCATATTTATTTTCACCCGTCTTCTGCCCTTCTGACCATAAAATGCAGCAAGAATTTCACTAGTCTCTAATATTGCAAAGACGTCACCATCAAATGTTGATAAAACAATTCGTTCTTCGTTTGGAATTGGCACAAATTTATTCTTTGCTACGGTCAACGTGAGACCTTTATAAGCAGGAAAAGTGTACCTTTGAAGTTTGTATATTCGGTGGACATTTTTATAGGGAATCAACCGAATAAATTCAAGTTCTTCAAGTTCATATCCAAATCCGTCAGAAGAGGGAAGCCTGGTAGGTAGAGCCCTGCATCTGGTAGGGGATCTGGACCTGACCCGAAGAGTTGTCTCTGCAGGAGAAGATTGTCTGTATGACGAAGAAGGTCTGTCAGGCGAAAGAGACGTGTCAGGAGAACCAGGTTGGTCAGAAGAATAAGAAGGACTGCTACGAGAAACACCGGCAATAGGTTCGCCATTAGGCAAACAGTCGAAGTGTGAACTTAATTCTGCAATAAGAAACATAAAATCGGATTTTTTATATTCATATGATTTTTTAAGTCAGGTTGGTATTTCATAGAATCCTAGTGGAAAAATTGAGGCGGCGAGCGCTGAGATAAGATAAGCATATCATTATTTTGTAAGAGCAGGCGGCTGGATGCTTGGGTTTGATCATTAGGATAAAATACATATTACATCGGACCAACTTAAATTTCCAAAAAGCTTGAAAATGTTTTTTTCAAATTCAATATATAAGATAGAATTATATTTACCAATAGAGTTCAAGATAACTGCCAGAGATAAAACCAGACTATAGATATTTCTCATTTTTTCACGTATATAAAAAATTACTAATGCTTTGGACAAGAATGTGATGCACAGTGTTACTAATAATTATTCTCGCACAATATTAGGTTATATCGTGCATATTCAAGAGTCCTTATCTCGTGAACAAGGCAAAAATCGGCCTTTTCCTTATCAGATGTTAATATTTGAAATCAAATCGCACTATCATAAAAATCTGAATCGAAACGACAAATTTTTTAAACTATTTACGCATATTGTGGACAATAATAGGAAAAATTATTTGTCTGCTAATGAAGTTAAGTATTTTTTTGGGACTAGACATCATGCGTTTCTTTCACTAGGTATTGTGAATTAAGATAAAAAGCACTTTGTTTAAAATTATTTATTTTCAAAGACATTCTGCCAAAACATTGTTTACACAGGGAAGAACAAATTTTGGAAAAAATATACTTATTTAAACTTTCAAGAATTGCAATATTATTAACTTTAGTATTTTTGATAATAGAAAAGATTAGTTTTCACAAGAAAAATATTAAGCATGCGAGAATATTGCGTACTGAGAAACCTTTATTTCTTATCAAACATTTTATTCTTATCGCTTATTATTCTCAGCACTACGATTATGAAATTTTATTAACCAGGAACGTATTTTCCTAAAAGCAATATTTCCTAAAAATGAAAGAGCATCAAACTATTTTCAATCAAATCATCAGCAAATAATTTTTGAATGAAAAATCATAACGCAGTAATACTGGATCTTTTATACATTTTGCAATTGTTTAATTAATTTTACGATTTACAGAAAATAATATTAAATTCTATTCTTCAAATTATTTTTTTTTTCATTAAAATCACTTGAGCAGATTGATGATGTGTGGACCTGATGAAGAAAAAAGAATAATTAAAATATAATCTTAGTTTCGTCTCGAAATACTGTTGGTTCTCGCACTTCGGGCTCAATGGTGTATTTATCTCGCACTTTGCGCTGACTCATGTAACCTTGCGCTACGTGTTCGATCTTTGTATTTTTCCCACCTTTGTTAAAATTAAAGATTAAAGCATCGACAACTGTACTTTGCTGATTATGATTTTTATTCGTTTGTTAAAAGAGGTTCGGTTAAGTAAAAGAGGTTAGAAAAATCTACTTCGAGTTTCTCGCACGATAATGCATTTACTTTGTGTTACGTGTTTGTGGTTTGTATTTCACTCATTTTAATGCAAATACCTTAAAAATTAAGAGTCAAAGTATCGACAACTTTAGTTTGGTGGTTGTGAATTCTCCTTTGTTAAAGCTCTTTCCGTCTCAACGAACGCATTATTATCACGTACCTCGTGCTTCGCCCTCGATTTTGTCTAAAATGTTAACTTTTTACATTATGTTCAACACTTTTATGAAAATTGTGTATTACGTTTATCTATGTACCTCTGCCTGATATTTCTTACTATTCGGATATCGTAAAGTAGTATACCTAAGAACAACATGACCTGATACCTCAGTTTCAGGTCAGCCCTGAAGATGTGAACTGCAATATTCACAAAACGTCGGCAAACAATTCGTAGTTTTTTACACGAGTGAAACCCAAAATATCTCTTATTATCAAAATGAATCATCGTGAAAGCATAAAATCTAGTATGAAAAGTGATTTCTAGAGTTTTGAAAATAACTCTTTGCTTTCCGATGCTCGAAAAAAAGTTATTTCTAGAAAACTAATTTGTTGTACCTTTTTAAGATGGTAGAACGAGGCACTATTTTATTCTTGAGCAAATTTAAGAAGGTGTTTAGAACACCAAAATAAACAAAAATTGATAAAGACAAACTTTTCCGGATTAAATGCAAGGTAGTCCTATTTCTAGCTTCCTTGCATCTGGGCTAATTGGAATAATAGTTTTTGCTTTAAAGGTAGAAAATGCCATAAGAAAATCGAAAATTAAAATTCACAGCGTAACAATGCTAACGATGGTAAAATGGCCATTATCTGATTTTGGCCCGATTCATGAACATTGAAACTGATAAATGTAATCACGCAACTTTCCCATGCAAAGCATTCATTTTTAGGGTAGCTAAGCATGAAATATAATGCAAAATGAACAAAAATACAGTAGAACCTCGCTTATCCGAGCTACTGTGGACTGATCCCAACTTTGATAATCGCAAAGCTCGGATAAATCGGAATTTTAAATAAAATGAGACTCTCAGTATAATAAACTGAAAGTATCATCAATTAAATTAATAGTTATATGTCTTACATCTTCTATGATGTATCTTCATTCAAGAGCGATCCACACAGTTCTTAACGTAGAGAGTATTCAGATTATTAACCAATCAGAGCAGAGTTTCATATGTGACCGTTCGCGAAGAAAGGGACCTTACGCGCCAAAGATCGATTTTTAGGGTTTTACACCAATCGATAGTTGTTGAGTTGCTCTTTCATTTGCAAAAATCAGAAATTTTGTAAGTTGATTACTTTTTTTGGTATGAAGCTACAAACATAGACATGATAAACGTAGTCGGAGACGAACGAGAGGCTTACGAGATCCAGCCCCACTACTTACCACTACAGCTGTTATGTGCGGTGTCCGTGAGCTCCACTGGCTCACGCCTAAAGATTTGTTGGTAAGTGGTGATTGTGCTTTTCGTTGACGCCTCCCCCACTACTCAAATGCCAGCTTGCGGACTCCGCTACGATCGCCATAACTGTAAATTTCAGTTTTGGCGCGTAAGGTCCCTTTCTTCGTGGACGGTCACATACGTATTCATAATGAACAAGGCTCAGATTATACGGACTACTATTGCACTACAGCTGGGATAAGACGGGTCAACTATTTTTGTTTCAACCTCGGATAGTCGCGAACCAACCCAGCCCGGGGTGAATAAATACAATTAATATATATTTGACATTAAAGTGTCGAACATGATGTACAAAATTTAACATTTTGGACAAAATCGAGTGCAAAGCACAATCTACGTGATCATAATGTAGCGCAAAGTACGAGAAGCAACAGTCGCGCGCCTAAGGCCCGCTCAAACTTGCGAGTTCAAGAAAAATTGTAGACTCATGTACAAGAGTTTTGTAAATAATATTCAACATTATAATTATGATTAAATTATAGTATAAATCAGAAAAGCAGACTAAAAAAATTATTTATTAGACATTCACGTTTTACAGGAAATTCCAGTTATTCACGAAAAATATTCCCAGACAAAAGTCCATTAAGCTAATGAAATTGTATTTACAGTCTGTCAAGTTAAAGCGTGGGTGGCTTTACTCGCAGTCGGTAAGGTGTATCGACATGATTTTGGTGTCAAAATATTAAGAAGAGCTCC
>NC_046661.1:127420884-127422913 GCF_010883055.1 Belonocnema kinseyi
TTATTATATTATTATTATTATTATTATTATATTATCTAATTAACTCCTCACAGCAATAGGATATACCGGGATATCCCATTTGATCCCATTTGTCTCGCAGGTTGTCCCAACGATATCAAAAGGATAATCCGTTGGATATCATGCAAGGCGGAAATTTGGGTATCCTTGGGATAACTTCAGGATATCCAGGGTAACCCTGGGACGTTTAAGGGATTTTTAAATGTCTTAAGTAGGATACAGAAAATTAATTTCTATCCTACTTGGGGCATTTGAATATCCGGTAAACGTCCCAGGGTTACCCTGGATATCCTGGGGTTATCCCCGAGATATCCAAATTTCCGCCTTGCGGAATATCCGGCGGGTTATCCCTGGGATATCCTTGGGACAACCTGGGAGATAAATGGTATCAAATGGCATATCCCGGCATATGCTATTGCTGTGAGGGACATCATGGAATAAACACGCTACCACTGTTATTAGCGACAAGTAAAATAGGTGCTTTAATTTAACTAGTCTAAATTAAAATATGAAAAAAATTATGCTATTAAAAATGATTAGAGTCTTTCCAGACTAGATCCAGCTATGAATTACATTTTTTCTTAATAATATAAAAAGTTCTTCGTCTTCGCTCCGCTGGGAATAATGCGTGGATTTCTAAAAAAGGATTCTTCTTTCGATCTCTCTAGTAGCTTAAGATACAAGCAACCGACCAGCAACTGGATGCTTTGTTTTTCGATTCCGTAATAAAAAGATATAAGGGAAACCAACCATAATGTACGATTAGTATTATTTGTCAAGCGTGCAATGTATTTTTCTAGTCGTGTTCCATTCTTTTGTCGATTAACGACCTTTCAGTGTCACGAAATCCAATCAACTGTCCGAAATTTGAGGTTAGATGACCGAATCTTATAAGCTAACCTAACATTTTAGACATATTATTTTATTTCGAGAGACTGAAAGGTTGTCAACCGACAAAGAAATGGAATATAATACTACTTATCATAGATATAGCGTGTCCAAATTTTCCAGGTTGCTATCCCAACTGGGGGACGGGTACCCAAGAGGTTGGGATGTTTGGTTGTGGGTTTTAGTGAGATGGACTGGAAAATATAGATTTTACTGAAAATAATACTAAAAAAATTCATGATTTTAAGTAAAAGTGAAGAGAAAGCGTTTTTTTATAATAAAATAGCCAGTTGCTCCCCCGGTGACGGAGGGAGTGTGCGCCCCTCAATATTTTTTAAGAGCAGAAAGGTCATAAGAGTAACTTTATACGCGGGATTCAATGTTTTGAAAACATCTGAGAAACGCAATCATGTCGAGGGAACATCTAAATGCACCTTTTTAAAATAAACAAGTAAGGTCTTTACTTTACCTCTTTACCTTTGAGTAGCCATCGACTTCACGCCTGATCTATGACCTAAGTATATTTCTGAACGTAAAATTTGCCGCTCTTTTCGTTGCCGACGTCCAATAAGGGGTTTTCTATTTGAAAAAGACAAGTTCATTTTGAAATAACCTAGAAGGTCATTATCAAGGTCATTATCAAGGTCAACATCAAATTCTTTGTTAACCATGTGCGCTAAGGTATGATACAGTCTGTCAAGTTAAAGCGTGGGTGGCTTTACTCGCAGTCGGTAAGGTGTATCGACATGATTTTGGTGTCAAAATATTAAGAAGAGCTCCCTCTTTCATGCTTTTTGATTTAACATTCAGTTTGCTTTCATTTCTCATCTTGTTACCACGTTACAAAAAATGAGTTCCGTATACGCTTCGCGCTTCGAGGCTGTGTTCCTTTGTTCCCACCCAAAAGGTCCCAAATTGTCTCACAATCAAGCTGCAAAGTATATGGGAAAATCATTGTCGTTCGTCAGCAAGTGGGTAAAGCGGTATAAAGAGACCAAAAATGTTGATGACTTCCCAAATTGTGGTTCGACAGGAAAAGTGTCCGACAAATTGAAAAAACTGATCGTGTCAATGTTTTCTCGCAATCCTTTACTAACTCTGCGAGAAGGAGCTGCGAAATTGA
>NC_046661.1:127423013-127447184 GCF_010883055.1 Belonocnema kinseyi
GGTAAGTTCCGACAGTGCCTACAAGTGTGCCTACTGGCCGCTAGATGGCAATACCGGTTTCATATGTATACACCTGGTATATATATATATATATATATATTAGTTGTTTAGTTACATTTTAAGAAGGTAATTACAGACAGATAAGGGACACTTATGGGTTAAAATTATATAACAGTATTTTGAGGTTTTGTAATAAGTCTGATAACTTGAAAATCGTAGCTTTTAGGGAAGGGTATGTTTATAAGAAATACATTGTTTATAAAGCCATAAATAAATCAAAGCTCGCCGCACGAGACAATATCAAGAGAGTGAAACGTTTATTCAATTGTCAGGGATTAATTTTAAAAAATTTAAGTCAATTATGGTAATCGAAGGTCATTATTTATAGCAATTATTATAAACCATTTAGAACAAGAAATTATAAGCCACAAATTATGTTTATAATGCTAGATAAAGGTTTCGCAACAATTTAAAGCAACATTATGTCACTGGATGATCTGGATGATTGTTTGTTAATAAATGAAGAGTCTGATCGGATTTCTCTTAAAAATAACAACATTTTAATAACAATTTAAGGAGAGATGTTTTCATTCGATCGGAAGATTTTTTTTCTTTTAAGAGATCTATCCTCGATATAGAAAGTGTACAAGTTTAAAATTTTTCTGAATTATAGATTCTGAGTTATCACTATGCAAATTTGGCAATTTTGTTTAAAAATCACTTATTCATAAAGCTGTACATTGCAAACGGTTCGTCGTACGAAAAAAGTGGAAAACGCAACAAAATACAGATTTTTAATTGGCAACACTTATACTATCTTGAGAAAATGTTATACTTTTTAGGTCGTAAGTTAACAAAAACACATGAAAAACATTGACATGCATGATGCGCAAATGCGTACCAGTAATGCTAACGGAGAGCGACTCTAAGATTCTTTAAGATTGCATAAGACGCAATCAGGGGGTCAAAAGTGACAGGAAAAAGCATTATGTAATACCTAAATGCTCCATTCTTCAAGTGCGGAAGTCAGAACAAGAGTTGCAGTTCTCGAACTTACTAAATAGCGAATACTAAAATGAGAGTGGAACGTATTTATCTTTTTTTTTTTAAATTTCTGTGTTGAAATGTTGTCACAGGCTTATACTGCCCAACATGTCCAAGGCATTTTTAATTAGAGTTGGATTTTTATTTGATCATTTTGCGCGTTCCTGTCCCGGTATATATCATTAGTCACGGCGCATTTTTATACTGCAATCAAGTGATCTGATGAGAGCAGTCTGCCCAGACAAATTGGACAAAGTCTGGTTTTTACCCCATCATTGACGAACTAAGTTGCAGTCAAGTACACGGTGGGGGGACCTACAGTTTAAGGTGGGTTCCGAACCACCAGAATCTCGGTGAAGGTAAATTGAAAAATTTCTAGAGGTACCGTCTCAGGGATCGAACCCCGGACCTCTGATGTGAAGTCCGGGAGTCAAGCGAACTGAGCCAACGAGGACTTATTATTATTATTATTATTATTATAATTATTATTATTATTATTATTAATATTATTATTGATAGTATTTATTGATTTCAAATAGCCGAGCGATTTTCTGCAGATGCAAAATTAACAAAGTTTATTACAGCTTCCTGGTCGATACAAGTCATCCGGGGCAGCCAATGAACGTCGCTTGAAAAAAATAACTTGAAGGTCGCAGTAGAGTTGTGGACCCCTTTAAACTTGAAATTATCGAATTTGCACAATATAAGTAAATTGGAGGAGATGAGCATGACAGCTTCCCGATATAGTTATAGAGATTTCGAGACATTTTTCGAGAGTAAATTTATTATATAAAAGTATAGTTGAATCAGTATAAACATGTAATAAATTTCTTTCACAAATTTTTTTTATGAAAGAACACAAAGGAACTGTAATAGACTGGGAGAGACATTGGTGAAAGATAGAAAATAGAAAGAAAGATACCCGTGAGGAACAAAAGAATAGACTTTTCATTATTATTTTTAGTTACAAGGTACTTGTTACATTTTGAGCCAACTACTAATGACAGTTTTCTTTTGAGCTTATGGTGTGGATGATTTTAATTCACACGAGGGTTGACTTGATCTATTCTAAAATTACATCTAATTGGACGGAGGTATCCTACTGGCGATTCCTTGATTTCATCTCGAGTCATTTTGGTAATCTTGCCGCTTTCCATGTTTATTTTCACACGTCTCCGGCCTCCAGAAGCATAAAATCCCGCAAAAAATTCATTAGTCTCCAATATTGCAAATGCGTCACCATTAAATGCAGATAACACAATTTGCTCTTTGTTTAGAATTGGCATAAATTTATTAGGTCCTACAGATAATTCAAGTCGTTTATCGTCAGGAAAAGTGTATTTTCGAAGTAGGAATACCCGGTGCTGATTCTTATTGGGAGTAAGCCGAAGCATTTCAAATTTTTCAAGTTCATATGCAGATCCATCAATAGTAGAAAGCCTGGTAGGTCGAGCAGTGCATCTGGCAGTAGGAGATATGGATCTAACACGAAGTGGTGGTTCGCCTGAAGTAGACCTGGAATTGACATCAAGTGGTGACTCGGCAGGAGGAGACAGCCTGTCCGGAGAATAAGGTCTAGCAGGCAACAGAGACCTATCAGCGGTAACTGGTCGGTCCAAATAAGAAGGTCCAGAACGAGGTAAGCCAGAAATAAGATCGCGATGAGGTAAGCACTCGATGTGTGAACTCAAGTCTGCAAAAGAAAACAGAGAATATGATTCATCACATTCACATTATGTTTTAAAAGGACTTTGGTATATCATGGAGTCTGTAACAAGACTGAGGCGCCGAATGCTAACAGCAGATACATATTTAGTACTTTTCATGAGTTCGGACCAATTTTAATAGAGTTTGAAATAAGTAGTAATTAGGATAGAATGCAGATTATTTCGGACAAATTTTTATTTGCAGAAATCGTATCAATGTTTCTAAAAATTCAAGATATATTATAGTATTATATTTACCAATGGAATTAAGGACAACTTTTAAAGATAAAACCAGAGTATAGATCATTCTCATTTTATCATCTACATAATAATGAATTAATTGATTACTGAAGAATTGGATTCACAGTGTTATTAATGATTTTCTGGTTTTTCATTGAAGTAGATAATTTATATGAAATATTTATTATCTTGTAATTCATGTTGGACTCGGCCTTGTTCTTAGAAGATATTGATATTTCATCAATCAATTTAAAGAACACAATTTGGTTACCTCAACCGTGATTTGAGAAAAATGAAACAATTTATTCAAATCGAATTCCGATAAAAATGTGAATTTGAACCGAAAATTTTTTAAGCTAATTACAAATATTGTGCACAATAGTAGGGAAAATTATTTTTTTTCATACGATTGAATAATCTTTTAGCCTTAGGCCTCATGCATAACTACCATAGACCAATTAGCAGTGTTTCTAAGGAAGATAGCAGAATGATTAAAAATATTTAAAACAAAAATTTAAAAATTATTGAAACTAATAAAACGTTTATAATAATTGCACAGTTTGTTAATTATTTAATGTATAATAATGTAAACTAATATTATGCTAAATAAGTATAGCATTATTGTCAACACCAATGAACCACTCATAATAAGCAATTAATCGATTAAACATTATTTTTGTCGCGAGTTCAAGTGGAAAAGGCTATATATAGCCTTCTTTAAATTGATTTTTGTCTCGAATATATTCAATAAAAAATATCCCTTTGTGTTTTATTTTTGTGTAGAAATATCGATTTTCTCGCTTGAATGTTGAGAGAATTATAGAAGTTGCAAAAACTTTTTGGCTCTGGCTGCTCAAAGGACGTTTGTTATTGTTAATCAACATTGTTATTGTTATTCGTTTTTATATCAAAATAACTCCTCAAATATTTTTGCAACAAAATTTTTGTTTAAAGTTATTAAATATAAAAGTTCTCGATAATTTTTTTTTTCAAAAATGGATTGCTTGCGAACGGTTCATCTAAATTCAATAGTTGAATTATAAAAATTTTTGTTACATAGTATACTTCAGTCTAAAAAATTGTTTGGTAGTGAAAAAAAATTTCATTGTTTGAATAATCGTGTGTTTTAAACAATTGAAAATTAATTAAACTTATCTGTCTGTGAAAAATTCGATAGCTTAATCTTCAACAAAGTATAATGAAATTTTCAAACAAGAAGATTAATGTTCTAGCAAAAGATTTTTTTTAACAAATCGGTTTAAACACTCAACCAAGTAGTTGGACTTTAAATAAAAAAATGAATTTTCAATTTGAGAAATTTAGTTGTTGGTATTTAAATTAAAAATTTTCATTATTTTAAATACCAACTACTAAATTTTGTTTGCTGAACATTCTTCTTTTTTAGTTTAAAATTAAACTACTAGGTTGAATGTTTGAAGCGATTTGTTAAAAAAAGACTATTTTGGTAGAAAATTAATCTTCGTGGTTGAAAATTTCACTATTCTTTTTTGAAGATTAAGCTATTTTATTAAAAATCCAATTTTTGTGTTGAAGCTTAATTAGTTCAGTTGAGAATTATTATTTTTTTTTTTTTAAATTAATTTTTTGGTTGAAAATGATTATTTTTTTATTAAAAACTAATCTTTTTAATGATAATTTGACTATTTAATATTTTTTGGAAATTCACATGTTTTGATTGAAAATTCAACTGCTTGATTGAATACTTAACCACTCTCTTAAAAAACAATATTTTTTGTTGACGATTCATTTCTTTGGTTGAAAGTATATCCATGCTTAAGTGAAAATTAAAACACCTTATTCTTTTTTAGAAGCAAATTAATTTTCAACTGGAAACTTAACCATTCAACTTCTGGTTGAAAACCAATGTTTTTTAGTTGATAATAAATCTGTTTTGTTGCAAATTCATCTTTTTAGCAGAAAATCAATCTGATTGGTTAAAATTTCATTTTTTTTATTAAAAAATTGACTATACCTTGTTGAAAGTTGATTCACTTGATTAAAAGTTCATTTTTCATGAAAATTTATCATTTTACTTGAAAATTCGTGTCACAAAAAAATCAATAACTTTTGAACTACTGCAAAGTATAAATTTTTTTTCACCAACATTTTCGAAAGAGATTGTAGAATCTATTGGAACGTGAAAGACTTCCTTTACAGGGGAAGAAGTTTATATAATTTTCAATTGCTTAAAACAAACGATTATGTGAAACAATAAAAAAATGTTTTTTACTAGCGAAAAATTTTTTAGTGTAAAGTATAGTTCGCATCAAAAATTTTCATAACTCAGTTATTCAGTTTTAATGAACCCTTTGCGACTAATCCATTTAAAAAAAAAATATCAAGAACTTTGATTGTTAATATCTTAAAAAAATTTTTTTCGCACAAATATTTTAGGAGAACTATTTTTGATATAAAAACAAATCGAAAACTTTATGATTTGATTGTAAATAGGACTATCGATTTGAAAGTGGCACTCTTGAGATATTTTGAGACAAATATGTTTAGTTTCATTTATAATCAAGAGAATTCAAATGGCATACGATTTTTAATGATTCCAAGGAACTTAAAAAAATTTCAGAAGTTCTAAGGTATATTAGAGGATCTTCAAATGTTGAAAATATTTTGGGATATTTTAAGAATTTTGAAGGTTTACTAACAAATAAAAGAGACTTTAAATACTATAAAGTGTGTACAAATATTTCCAAAGGTATTAAGAGATTTTAAGAAATTTCAGATGTTTATTTTTGTGAAGAGTTTTGGATCAGAATTAAGAGTGACAGAAATTAATAATTTCTGCTTAAATTATTACGAAAAACTTTAAATGCGTGTCGTACCTTTTCAAGTTTAAGATATTTAATAGTTCTAAATTTTTAATCAACTAAAACTTCTGTTCTAAATTTTTATTTTTCTTAGGGTCACCTTCATGATCCGCATGCTCATTTCTCTTCCCAAAATTGGACAGAAAGTCCCATTCTTTGGGCGGCACACCTGATGATATTTCTGTAAAAACACAAACAAATATTTATGAATTCATAAACTTAAATATATATAAAAAATTTTTATTTCATTATATATAAAACTTAGAATTGTGATAATTTCAGTAAAAGAAAGCGCTTCTGTAACAGTTTTAAATTTATGTACACAATGATAAAAGCGTATTGTGAAACTTTTCAATCGGCACGTCATTTCCACCAACATAATGTATTTACAATGTGATTACTTTTAATCATAAAAAATAAGATCACAAATATAAAAATTTAATTAAAAAAAAACGAGACATGAGATGGAAAAAAGGTATCTTCTACCAAAAAAGGTATACAAACTTGCTATAAACTTTTGTTATAAAACTATATTAAAAATTAAAAAATGGACATTTTGGAAAAGGAAAACAAGCTCAAATAACATTTTATTTAACAGAATTTTGAACAACTTTACGCTTTGAACAACTTTACGCTAGGATGCGTTTTTCAGTTTAAATCTGAAAAAATAATATTAAAAAGAAACAAATTTAATTGATTTAAAAGATAGAAGTAGCAATAATGTGTTTAATAACAAAATATTTTTTTAGGATGCGTAATTTTTCAAATAAAAACAAGAGAAAGAAAATACATAATTTATTAAATTGATGCTATCCGACTCGGTTCAAATCCGCTCCTAGGCAGATTTTGTCTCGTTTTACCAAAAAATTATTTGGCAGTTGTAGAAGGAGCTTTAACAAAAGAGAATTCACAATCACCAAATTATATTTGTCAATGCTTTGACCTTCAATTTTAAAAGATCTACACACAAGTATAGGGAAATACAAAAACTGAGCGCAAAGCGTGAATTAGACACACCATGAAGCGCGAAGCGCAAGAAATGGGTCCTAAATTGTGACCAATTGTAAATTTTGTTTATAAAAGCCCAGCATTTAATTTTCCAGGTTTTGTTTCAGACTTTATATAAATTAAAAATGATTAAACTATTATTGCTTTTATTTTGAAAAATTTGGCCATTTTAATCAGGAAAATAATTTTCAATAATTTCTTGTTTTAGAAACATTTTTTACGATTAAAATAAAAGTTTGAACTTATACAACTGGAAATTCCTTTGATATCATGAAAATGTATAATAAAGTATAGACTATGCACAAAATAAAAAGACCTTTTTAATTTTTTTAGGAAGTTTAGTCACATTTACTTAACCTTTTTAAAGTTTTTAAAATGCTTGAAATGGTTCAAAAACTAGATTTGACAATCTTCAAAAACCTACATTTTGTTAAACATTTTATGGAATAATTTCAAATTTTTTATTGTTTCTGAAATTCTTTTTGAACTTCTAAACAAAATTTATTGTTTGAACTTTCCTTAAAACTTTCAAATTGGAAAAAAAACTTTTAATTTCAAAATCCCTTAAAATGTTTCATATTATTTTTTTACAACTTTGAAAATCTTTTAGAACCTTTTGAAACATATTCTTAAAATTAATTTTTTCAAATAAAGAATCATTTTTTATTTTTTTTCAAGCTAATTACACTTTTCTCGTAAGAAATTAATTTGAACTAAGAAAATTAATTTATTTTTTTTTACAATAATCGACTTTTCAACCAAAAAAATGAATTCTCAACAAGGAACGGAACAGTTTATATTTAAATCAAACAGTTGCGTTTTTGGATTAAACAGATACATTTTTAACAACATAGTTAAATATTTAACCAAAAATGGGATATTTTAATTGACAGTTACAAAAAATGTATTTCCAACCAAACATTAAACTAATTTTTATCAAAGTAGTTAAATTTTTTAACTAAAGAGTAAATTCTATATAAAATTTTTGACAAGGAAGTTGAATTTTCAATAAAAAATGTGACTTCTTAACAACATAGTTGCATTTTTAACAAAATAATTAAATATTCAAGAAAATGATATAATTTTTAATTCAACGAGATGAATTCCGTACCAAAAATATAATAGTAGCCTTTTAATGAAAAAAGAACTTTTCTTTTATAATTACACTGTCAAACTTAATTATAAATTAAGCTATTCCTTATATTGTTGATATATATTGTCTCGAGTCAATCGTCCTGCCTGCATTTTGTCAAAAAAAAAATAGCAAACCAAAATTATTTTTAAATAACTATATAATTATTCTTAGTCAGGAAACTGATTTCGAACAAACATATTGGAAAAATTTCCTCGTGATGAAAGATAAATAACTTAATTTTCTTTTAAAAATTAAGGGGCTAAACCACCCCTACATATATTTGAAGTTTTGCTCAAAATTTTCGAATTCACGGTAAAAATTTAAAAGAAATATATTTTGCACTTGACCCCCAGGGGTAAATCATCCATACATATTTTTAAAAGTGCTGAAAATTGCTAAATTCATAAGAGGAAAATTGTGCAAAATATTTTTTGCAATTAAGACAAAAATAAAGTTAGGAATCGATAAAAAACAAATTTGTACAAAAATTAACGGGGGTAGCTACCCCTAAACTCTTTTTATTTTGTATCTATGTTAATAATTGCTTTCCATACACAAAGCTAATCAGGAAGATAGTTTTATAACAAAGAAAGTAAAACAAAGTCCATCCAATATAAATAAAAAAATTACGCGGCGGTGAACCACCCTTACATATTTTTAAATTCGCTGAAAATTTTTAAATTGATAGGAACAAATGTTTAAAAAAATATATTTTGAACTTATTTTGCAATTATCTGATGTATTCTACTCACCAAAAAAGTGAATGAAAAACACTGAGCTTATCACCAGAGAAGTAGTAGTGGTTCGCAACATCACGATATATTGGGTCCAATTTCTTGAAGAATATTTTGTAAATTAGAACTGATAACAAAATGAATAATCGCCGCGTTTACTGGCCTCTATACTGAAGCTCTTATCTTGTTATTTCACTGTGGTAATTTTTAGCTTCAAAAATTTTTTCGTGTATCTATTTTCCCTGAATGTAAAAATCTTCACGAAGGAGGTGATTTACTGAAATAAAACTTATGTAATTGGTTAAACTTTGTTATCTGTACGCAATATATTATGATCAATTGTCGACAAAAAAATAGAACGGGCTTAGTTGCTAAGCCGTACATTATATTTTCATTGTATGCTTAAATTTTATTGTATGCTTAAGTTTTTTTATCTGCTTGCAACATTGTGTGATCCTAAAGCCTTCAGTTATTTATCAATATTGCGCACAATGTTTAATTATTCTTAAAAACTTTTGGAAAATACAACGCGCGCTTACGAAGAAAGGCGTAAGGCTCTCAAGATATATTTTCAACACAAAATTGCGTGTAATATTCTACTTTTGATAATGCATAATGTAGACGTTTTTCCGGAAAATAACATTAAAGTTTAAAAAATGCTGCGCCCAGCTAAATAAAAAAAAGTTTTTTTGTTATTTATTTAAGAAAATATTGGAAACAATAAGATTTTGCCGTTGGACATGAAAAATGTTATTAATTTTCCCCTTGCCACAGTCAATGTCTGATATCAGAATTAAGAAGTTCTGAAAATTCCAAAAGGCCTCGACTCGAAAAAGCGTTAAAATTTTTAAATAACGGTTGCGCCCAATGGGACCCTGCGGTGGTTGTTTAACCCTTTTTTAAAATTATATATATTTTAATTGTTAACTTTTATTAAATGTGGCTTGTTACTAAAAGATTTAATAAAGCATGCAATTAATCAGATTCACTTCTAATTAGCATAAGTAAAATTGAAAGGGAACCGGTTTTCATGAAAGAAGGCGCAAAATTCCGAATAAAATGAACGTTTATCAGACATTCGCTGTGGAAAGGGGAAAAATAATAACATTTCTTAAGTGAAACTAGAATGAAGGACACAAATTCAAAAAACAAAAACTGCGAGGGATGAACGGACATGTCATATACGTATCTTGGTGTGCTGAATTCTAATTGTGATCTAAAATAACAAAGTTTGTACCCTAAACACAAAAACCCCAAACCTACAACCCACAAACCCACAAACCCCAAACCCACAAACCCTTAACCCACAAATCCCAAACCTATAAACCACAAACGCACCAACCTCAAACCTTCAAACTCGAAATCCACAAACTCCAAACCCACAAATCTTAAACCTTTAAACCCCAAACCCACTAATTTCACATACACAAACCTCAAACCCCAAACCTTCAAACTCCTAACCCATAAACCCTGACACCCGAAACCGATAACCCACAAACACCATACCCACATACCGATAAGTCGTAAACTCTTACATTCCAAGCCCACAAATCTTACGAACCTACAAACATCAAACTCAGAAAGCTCAGAACCACAAACCTAAAAAACCTGTGACATAAAGTAAATTCGTTGATATTGTAACTAATATACTCGCTCTTTTACGAACCCAGGAATAACCAACGAGAAGGTGGTTTCGGGGTTTACGGATTTGTGTGTAAAGGGTTTGAATGTTTGGGGTTTGAGGTTTTGTGAGTGTAGGTTTAGGGTTTTGGGCTTCGGAGTTTGTGAATGTGGGATTAGTGGGTTTGAGGTTTAAAGTCTAGGATTTGTGGGTTTGGAGTTTGTGCATTTGGAATTTGTAGGTTCGTACATTTGTGGTTTATAGGTATGAGGTTTGTGGGTTGAGTGTTTGTGGTTTGGTAGGTTTGGGGTTTTTGCGTTTGGGGTATAAGGTTTGTTGTTTTAAATAAAAATTTGATAGACGTAGACATTTCCGACTTCTTTTATAGACGAAACTTTGAAAAAGTCAATTTAATTATTCTTTCATAAAATAAGTCAATCTTATAAAAGAGAGTTAATTTTATGCTAATGTCTAGAACAGTCAGCCTTTCTGATTTCTGCGATTAATCTCTTGTCTGTATAGAAGGATCGACATTATCAGCTAAATAAATTTCAGGATAACAAACTAGTCTTATTTTTTAGGATGAGATGCTCCTCACTTCGCATGCTGTCAGCTATAAGATATTTAACACTTTTTAATTAATTCATTGCCTCTATAGAGAGATCGAAAAGTATTTCTTAAAAAGAAGTGTTTTTGTACAATTTTCATTAAATTTTTATACCTCATTCCCCGACTTCTTCATATAAAAATTTACATATATGTAAAATCTTCACAACTGGATATAAGTAATTTCAATTTCTAAATCAGGGATGCCACTACCTTGACTAGATTTCAGGGCAAACCCAGGGTCTATTCTTCAATGGTTCTCTGTCTTATAGAAGAAATTTCGATTCGCCTTTGAGTTTGGAGTGATCATTGCTTCAACTAGAGTCTAGGATAAATCCTTAGCCTATTTTTCGATGAGTCGCCTTATCTCAAAGTGTAATTGTAAATATTGCAAAAGTTTGTAATTTATTATTTTAGTTTTAACTAAGGCTAAGTCTCGGTAAAGAAGCGTTGGACTCATAAAGGAGAAAACATCTTGAGAAATATTATTAAGAACTTATTCATTATAACGACGTTTGTTCGTTTGTAATCAGTCGTAATAACGTTTCAGTTTTTAAGTTTTATGGACTTGGCCATAGGCTTACATGTCAGTTCTATCATAGTAACTTAGTTTCTTCCGCGTAGATCTGCTTGTACAATTTCTTGATAAATGACCCTAACTTCAATAATATTTGTAGTTGAATAAGTTTCCGCCCTTTCCTGAAAGGTGTCGTAAGATTATTATGATCGTGTTTGTCAGGCAAGTCGTACATATATTTTAAAGGTGTATTAGTAAGCACTGAAACGCAGTCGCTGACATTCATTCTTAGTAAAACAAACATTTTATGTATAGATAACCTCAGGCGATCAATGTTATATAGATGATTAAAAACTTATGCAGCGTAGCGGTCAGAAATATAATTCATTTTAAGTCCAGCTCATTTGTCAACGTTTCGGACTGGTACCATTGCCTATTCAAGACTCTACAAGGAGCGATACAGAGGTTAGCTCGTGAATAGTTGTTTAAAAGTGAAATGACAAATAACATACCCTATTTGAAACGAAGTTAATAGATTCCAAATAAATTAAAAAATGTGAGACAAGGTTCGAACATTGAAGTGTTTACATCTATGCCTAGAATGGAAGATGGGTCTATGTAGGTTATTTTATTTAATTTTTCTAAAATATAGTTATGAAGGAGGCTAAAATTGTAGAGATTGTTGTGAAGTATTACCTTAATTTCAGAATTAAGTTCTTTTTCGGTTTCCATAATAGAGGCTATATGAGCTATGATATATGAGCTGGACTTTAAGTAAATTATATTTCTGACCGCTAAGCCGCGTAAGTTTTTTACCAAACATTTTATATCTCATGTTAAAGATGTCATCTTTCTTTCCGATAAAGCAGCATTTGCCGAAAGTTCAGCTGCACTACTTCCTAATGGACAAAAGCGCTGCTGAGAAACATCGTTTTCTTGTAAATGTTTATGGTGGCTTATATCAAATGGGAATGATGCAGAAACTAGGGAATTGGTTACCACATCTACTGAAGGAGAGAGGCATGGAGAGGCGTTTAGTTACATGTGAGATACTGCTTGAGCGGCACCGAAAAAAGAGTTTCCTGCATCGAATTATTACTGGAGACAAAAAATGGATATACTACGACAATCCCAAACGACGTCAGTCATGGCGTATGTCAGATGAACCTAGTCCATCGATGCCACAACGAAATATCCACAGTTCGAAGATGTTATTGTGCATTTGGTGGGAACATAAAGGAGTCGTGTATCATGAACTCCTGAAACCGTCCGAAAACATCACTGGGGTTCGTTATCGACTGCAGCTTATACGTTTGAACCGAGTTTTAAAAGAAAAACGGCCAGAATAGAACGATAGTCATGAAAAATTAATTCTGCTACATGATAACGCCAGCCCCATGTTGCAAAGCCGGTCAAAAAGTACCTCGAACGAGTGAAATGGGAAATTTTAACTCACCCGCCCTACTCTCCAGATATTTCTCCGTTGGATTTTCACTTGTTTCGGTCCATGCAGACAGCACTTTCTGGAGAAATGTTTTCTTCTTTCGAAAACATCGAATACTGGCTCAAAATTGGATCGTGTCAAAAGATCAATAATTTTTTTATAGAGGAATCTATTTATTGCCTGAAAGATGGGGTAAAGTTATCGCCTCAAATGAAGCATACTTTGAATGAAATAATTCTTTAAGTAATTGTTTAAATAAATATCGAATATCGATCATCCTCTCAACTAAGTAAATCTAGACTGTTGGAATTACCAGGGCGGTTGACAACGCATGAATCAAAAATAAATAAATAATTTTCCGGAGCCTCTAAGCAATTTCCGGAACCAACAATCAAACGGCAAGTATATCATCTGAGGGGGTATATCAATTATTTCTTTATTCCTAGGGAGATAGTGTCTCTGTCTCTTGAGGACTTTTATGGTGTGCTCAAGGCAGATCCTGGAAAGAAAAGGGTCTTGGTGCTCGAGATAGCGAACCCAAGGTTAGTAACAAAGCGAATGTCTTAGAGCCTGCAAAGGCGTACCCAAAAATAAGTAGAAATCAAACAATGCCTCGGAGCCTGTAATAGGGTTCGCACTAAAAAACATAAACAATCCAAAAAGAAAGCCTTGGAACCTGTAAAAGCGTACCTAAACCCAAAAACTGCGTACCTTTATCTTTCGAGAGCAGTTCACGGCTATTTGGATGTAAAATACGGCTGTGGACTGTGGTTTCCCGTAGACCACTCGAGACTGCCGAGGCACATCTCACCCGCCTTCTTATTTTCTGTTTATCTGTGGTTGTCTGCGGAAGAGAGAATTATGCGCTTTCTAACGCTACTTCGCTGAACTATTTAGCCCGCTTTTTTTCCAAAGGTTTTGGAAAGCAAAGATTTATTTATATCCTTTTTTCATGCGTCCTAATCATCTATTCTTGAACAATTATTGCATTGCAATATAAGTCGTATAAGACAGGTGTAGAGAAACTTAAATGACCTAGCAAAGCCTTAGCTTCGAACTCAATGTTGTAAATTAAGGCATTAACTACAGATGTATGAGCAAGCAGAGAAGGGACGCTTCTCTGTTGCCTTCACTAGAGGCCCGAATGGTACAATACTGTGAGTCTCGTCGTCGAGTGAGAAGAAAGGTTCGAGATTGAACAAAGGCTAAGCGCCGGAGAGAAATTTTCAATAAGAATTTACAACTTTTTGAATGATATTTTCTGTTCGGGATTTGTGAAGATTTAGGATTGTTAGCTAAATGAATTACCCTTTAGTTTAAAATTTCAAGATAGTCGCTTTCTTGATTAGTTGGAGGAATTTATTCCTTTTATATTCATAAGAGATTCTCATGAAGTAATAGGACTCTTTTTATGACATGATATTTCCTCTTATAGAATAGCAGGTTAACCTTGGCTCTTTTCTTTAGTAGAATTGTGATAAAAAAATCTCAAACTTAAAATAAAATGTAATAGGATTATCATAAAGGAAAAAAAATATAAATGTCAAACAAATATTTAAATTAAGACTTATTCTATTTGAGAAAGTCAGAGTGCTTTGACGAAATACAAGGATCAACTTTTAAGATAGTCTTAAAAGAGCCTAAAGGAGACCTTTACACGCTTCTAAGTTCAATTTAAAGAAAACAATGGGACTGGTTATCGAGGATAAGTCCAGGATTAATAATAAAAAATAAAAAATAAATCAGAATAAATTACTTCCAGGGTGTTTCCAAATAATTTTTGCGGTTCGCCCGCGAGCTTCCAACTCCTCATTTTTTGTCCTGCCGCCCTTATTATAGACTCTTATGCGTCTCTCTCTCTCTCTCTCTCTCTCCCACCTTACGTGTTTCTAGATTGCGTGGGAGGAATTTTTCGGGCATTTACAGATAAAAATCTCGTTTTTGCCTATAAGCTGTCAAAATCAGACACTTAAAGGGTAGAGATACTCTCTGGAATTCATCCCCTCCACTTACTGACAAACTGACGGAGTTCGCATGATGCCGTTTGCTACATTTAATGCATTACTTCACCGTGCAATGAGAGCTTTCAGTTGGCCTGATTGGGGTCAGCCCAAATCTTCCTGCTGATGTTAATGCTGATAAAACTTCAGCTAGTGATTTATTACAGGGTTCTATAGCTATTGGCCTAAGAAGGTTGCAAGTTTTATTTGTTGACGATATCAAGTGCAAGATATTTTTAATATAGAATACTTTGTTCCAAATGAAGAAGAAGCTTATTCAATGTATTTTTTTATCTAGAAAAAGGGGTATGCTTTATGTATAATAAATAGTCATGTGAGACTCACATCCCTTATGTGGAACTCTCAATTTCAAGCATCATTCATAGGAAATTGACTCTTTATTGTATACCCACTAAAACTCTAACATGTTTTTACATTTTGCTTTTGTACTATAGGCAGAATATTGTTTTATGAGTTTTGATTTTGTGGGATTATAATAAGTAATCTAGGGGTTAGCGGGTTTGGGTTTCGTAGGCTTACAGTTTGTGGGGTTTTGTTTTATGGGTCAGGTTTTGTGGGCTTAGAGATTGTGAGCTTGGAATTAGCTTTTGCGGAATTGGGTTTTGTCGTCTTAGGATTTGCTTGCCTGGAATTCGAGCACTTAGAATATGTGGGCTTGGGATATGTAGAGTTGAGGTTTCCGGGCTTGGTGTTTGTGGGTTTGGGATATGTGAACTTCGCAATTGTGGAATTAGGTTCTATGGAATAGAGTTTTGTAGGCTTGGAACATTGCGGAATTAGATTTTGTGAAATTATCCTTTCAGGCTTGAGGTTTCTAGGTTTGAGCTAATTAGGTCTAGAATATGTGGGGTTGGGTTTACTGGGCTTCGAATTTGTGAGCTTCCGGTTTGTGGTATTTTTTTGTACTAGAGGAGTTTAGTTTAAGCTTGGCTATTATTAACTGCTGAGCGTTATGTTTGACATATTAGGAATAAAATGATATACCCTTTTTTAAGTATATCCACAAAATAACTTTTATCGTCTTCTGTGTAGGCTTACGTTAAAGAAGACAATATTCTGAGAGTTTAAGCAAACTCTCACTTGGGTTGGTAAAGATGCGTGCCAGCTATCGAATTTTTTCCATTTCCCCACTCCTCTGCGATGAGTTGAAAGTTACTTTTATAAAATATTAGCTGGTTAAATTTCAAAGATTCCTGTTGATGCCGCTTTCAAAAATAAGGTCACTAGTTTGTTATTTAAATTGAGAAATGAGAGAAAAATATTTTTTTATATTAATGCTACTATTCCGGTAGCTAAGTTGCCAAATTATTCGTCCCGTACATAATATTACCGGCGCAGACTACCGTTTAGTTAGGGCATTGTCCAGACCGTCTAGTCTAGATATTTTTCCCAGGCCCTAATCTGATGCTTGCTGGTCGGGCATGACCAAACATTTTTCTATGAATCTACATCTAATATTGATTTCAAATTTTCGAAAAGCCAGGGTGTTTGAAAGTACCAAAAATTAAAACTGAACAGTGAAAAAACGATTTTTCCCTATTCTCTAGACATTCTTTTCGCGCCCTAATCGGGTGCCGGCTGGACCATTTAATTGGACCATTCATTATAATGTGTTCCGAGGTTTATATGAAAATTTTGTTGTGACCTACTCTAGGTCGTTCAATTAATAATAAAAAGAATCAATGCCACAGTGATTTTGTCAAATTGTAAATTTATTTACTATGTGTATTTTACAACACAGTGAGATAGCATTGATTTTTACATTATTTTGTTACACAATACTATTTGAGCTTTTTAATTTAACCAATTTGAATATCTTATTCTTGCTTACACTCAAGACAAAAATAATACTATGAATTCCAAGCACATTTTTTATCTAAGTTTGGATAAATGCGTTGCACACAAGTGACAACTACAACTATCCAAAATAAGATAATTTTTACTCGTCTTGAAATAAAAAATATCCGATGCTGCATAATTGTAGTTTTCACTTTTTTGCGAGTTTTAATCTAACTTTTAATAAAATATTTTTGGAATTTATTGCATACGTTAATCTGAGGCGGCTAAATGTCTCGGCGCCTAAATTCGTCTGGGGTGCGCAACTGCTACTTTTACAATTAGAACAAAAATACGTGTCCTATCAAAAAACTATAAATGACAAATTTCTAGCTCCCTTTCGCATGAGCAACTTTTATCTATTCATTTGTTACATAGCTTTTGCGGTTTGTTTGAATTAGTCACATTGCAAATACGTGATGTTGGTGAAGGTAGAGTACCGATTTAGAAGTTTCACGATACCCTTTTATCATTTTGTGAATAATTTAAAGCTGTTAAACGAGCACTTTCTTTTTAAAAAATTATCAGAATTCTAGGTTTCATATTGAATCAAATAAAAAATTTAGATATTTATAAATTGGTAGGTTACAGCGGATATACGAAATAAGATTAAATATTCGAATTACGCTTTTATTATTTTTAATACATTTTCAACTTCACGGATTCATCAATCTTTTTCGTCTTTTCACAGAAATATCATCAGGTTTAACGCCCAAAGAAAGGGACTTTCTGGCCAATTTTGGGAAGACAAATGAGCATGCGGATCATCAAGGTGACCCGAATACAAATTAAAATTGATAATAGAAATTTGACTTAAATAGCATTTTAATACTAGTAGATCTCTTCAACTAATTGATTTTATTCCACACTCGACCGAAATGGCCACCTTTTGCCCCTGAAAATGGAAGCAAACGTAGTATATATTTCCCGCAAACCCAATTTTCGGGGTTAAAGTAAAATCAACGGGGTGAAAGCAAAATCAACGGGGCGAAAGTAAAATTAGCTGGGCGAAATTAAAATTTTCGGGGCGAAAGCAAAAATTAGTCGATAGAAATTCGTGGCGCGAACAATTCTATAGAAAAATGCGTCGGAACTCCTTTTCAGGCCCAAAAGGTAGCCACGGTCGAGAGTGGAATGAAATACTATATGCAGCACGGGACGAAAATTGATTTTTCCTTAGGGTTATTACTGCCTTCGCAAGAATATTTTTTCCACTGGAAAAGTCGCACCCTGGGTCTGTAAACCCGCCCGCGAGAAAAATCTGCTTCTTTCGCCCCTTGCTGCATAACATTTTTACGAGAAAAAAAAACATCTGAAAATTTTCTTAAATCCTTAAAATTGCTTAAAGTGTCATTAAATTTTTCAAAATCCTCCGTAATTTCTTAACATACTTTGATACCTTTGGAAATACATGGGAACCCATTAGAGTATTTAAAGTTTGTTTAATTGGTTAGAAATCCTTTGAAATTCCCAAAATAGCCTGGAATCATTTAAATATTTGGAGATCTTATAAAATACGTTACATCTACTGAAATTGTTTGCACTTCCTTGAAATCACTTTAAATCGTAAAACATTTGAATTCTGTTTATTATAAATTTAATTATAGATATTCATTAAATTTTTCTGTTCTTATTTGGGAATGATTTTCCACATTAATAGTGTATAAAAAATCTTGCACGGTTTTTTTGTTGGAAACATCGATTTCCATGTCTTAATGTTTAAGGGATGCTAAAAGACTCTAAACTAAATTTGACTGCTTTTGCTTCGAGGATATGCTTTCTGCACTTATATTAGAGTAATATCTCATTTAATAGCCTCATTAAAAACATTCTACGCTGTTTGTTTAAAATGTCGATTTTATTGCTAAAATATTAAACGGATCTTATAACTACTTTTAATAGTATATTATGCACCTAGGGAGAGAATGGGAACTTTTACGACTAGTACTAAAAATATACACAAGTCGAGAAAATCTCTCTCGCCCTTGGTTGATACAATATTTTTTTATAACAAATGAATCATTTCTGATATTTCTCGAAATACAATCATGAACTCAGCCCAAATTTTTGCTAATTAATCCCGCGTGAAAAAGTTTCAATGGGTGAACCATGGGTCAACAATGGCATAAGCGTGGGGTGAGCGTGGGTTAAGCTTTGATAACATTTTCGAAGGTGGACACGATCTGCTACATTGCTCCCACTTTTTAAAAAGGATTTGTTGAAACATAGTTCCTTTTATAGGACTTCACGAAATCGTTCACCACGTGGTTCAAGGCGTCATCTGCGAGAACTTTTAGGAAATTTAAACTTAACTAACAGTCTAAAGAACTAAAAATTACCGGAAAACTTAACACATATTCTACGAGAACTTTTCCCAAATTTAAAATGTTCAACAAAACAAAAATAACTGGAAATTGTGAGTCGAAGATCCGGGTGCACCAGATCGAGCACCACGTAGTTCAGAACGTATTCTACGAGAACTTTTTTAAAACTTAAATTTTTACAATAGCTAAAATAACTAAAAAAATTTTGTGGATGATCCGGATATACGGGATCGAGCACCAGGTAGCATAATACGTACTTTATGAGAACTATTCAAACATTTAAATTTTGGGAATAAAGAAAACAACTCCAAATGGTCAGTCGACAACCCGGCTGCACCGTGTCGCACAAATAGTAGTTTAGCACACATTCTAAGAGAACTTTTTCAAAATTTAAAAAGCTCCAACAGCTAAAATAACTAAACCTGGTGTGTCGACGATCCAGGTAGGCTGGATCGAGCACCAGGTGGCATAATATTTGTTCTACGAGAAATTTTAAAAAATTGAAATTTTGTGAATAACGAAAACAATTACAAATGATCTGGCAATGACCCCGGTGCAGCAGATCACGCTCCAGGTAGCTTAGTATGTATTCTACCAGACCTTTTTTAAAACTTAAATTGTTCCAACAGCCAAAATAACTAAAAATTGTATCTCGACAATCTAAGTACACCGGATCGAGAACCAGGTAGTATAATACGTGTTCTACGAGAACTTTCAAATTTAAATTTTGTTAATAAAAAAAACAACCCCAAATAGTCTGGCGACCACCCGGATACACCGGGTAGCTTAACACGTATTCTACGAGAACTTTTTTAAAACTTAAATTTTTACAACTGCTAAAATAAATAAAAATTGTTTGTGGACGATCCGAATACACCGGATCGAGCACCAGGTAGTATAATACGTGTTCTATGAGAACTTTTTAAAATTTAAATTTTGTGAATAACAAAAACGACTCCAAATGGTGAGTCGACGACTTGGATCCACCGGGTCGCGCACCAGGTACGAGTAGTTTAGGACCTTTTGTACGAGAATTTTTTGAAAATTGAAATTTTTTCAAAATCCAAAATAACTGAACATTGTGATTCGAAGATCCGGGTGCACTGGATCGTGCACCAAGTAGCGTAGCACGTATTGCACCAAAATTTTTTAAAAATTCAAGTTGTTCCAACAACCAAAATAACTTCCATTATTAAGGCGACGATCCGTGCAGACTGGATAGCGCACCAGGTAGCTTAGCACGTATTGATTAAAAACGTTTTAAAGTATTAAACTGTTGGAATAGACCAAATAACTACCAGACGGTGTAAATATCAGAAGTAAATACAAAATAACTACTTGCATGACGTTTTGAACGTCCTACTGCACGATTCGACATACCCGGGTTGTTGACTCACAATTAGAATTTTTTTTGCTATTGGCAAAAATTCCATTTCAGAAAAATTCTTTTAGATGACGTCTTGATCGACCTGGTTTTCGGCCCGGTGCACTCTGAAAGTCGAAACACAATTTTTAGTTATTTTGTCCGTTGGAACAATTTCAATTTTGAAAATGTTTTAATAGAATACGTGCTAAGCTACCTAGTGCGCGACGCGGTGCACCGGGCTGGTCGACTCACCATTAGTAGTTATTTTGACAGTTACCACAATTTAAATTTTTTAAAAGTTCTCGTAGAATACGTGCTAAATTATCTTATGCGCGATCCGGTGCATCAGAATCGTCTGCACATAGGTTTTAGTTAGTTTGGATGTTTTAACTATTTCAACTTTGGAAAAGTTCTCGTAGAATACGTGCTAAGCTATCTGGCGTGCGACACGGTGAACCTGGGTTGTCGAATCACTATTAGTGGTTATTTTGGCAGTGGGCATAATTTAAATGTTTAAAAGTTCTCATTAAATGCATGCTAAAGTACATGGTGTGTGACCCAGTGCAGCGGGATCGACAACTCACAATTTGGAGTTGTTTTTATTATTCACAAAGTTTGAATTTTCAAAAAATTCTCGTCGAATACGTATTATGCTACCTGGTGCTTCATCCAATGTACCCGGATCGTCGACACACAATTTTTATTTATTTTGGCTGTTGGAACAAATTAAATGTTGCAAAAGTTCTTGTAGAATACGTGCCAAATTACCTGGTGCTTCATCCGGTGTAGCTTGGTCATCGAATCTCCGTTTGGAGTTGTTTTCGTTATTGACAAAAGTGATTTTTTTTTTAATTTCTCGTAGAATACGTATCATACTAGTTGATGCTCGATTAGCTGTATCCGGATCGTCGACACACAATTTTTAGTTATACTCGGTTCACCCGGGTCGTCGACTTACCATTGGTAGTTATTTTGTCTCTTAGCACAATTTAAATGTTCTAAAACTTCTCGTAGATGACGTCTTGAACGACATGGTGAACGATCCGATGCACCCGGGTAGTGAACTTACCATGTAGAGACATGTCGGCTATTGGCAAAACTAAGATGTTAATTTTTAACTAAGGCTAATTTTTTCTGAAACTTGGATTTTTTTGGAGTTTTAATTTATTTGTGTTTAGGGTCTCCTAAGCATGAGACACCGACAAGAGCAAAGCTTGCGCTATGCTACCATTGAGCCATGACCCATGCATTATTGATTGGATGAAGTTACTTTTTAAAAATTTCGTTAAGTCCAATAAAAGGAACTATTTTTCCAAAAATCCTTTTTAAAAAGTGGGAAAAATGTAGCAGATTGTGTTCACCTTCAAAAATGTTGCCAAAGTTCAATTCAAACCAAATCACATTCTACCGTAGGTGAAGCACGGGAGAGGGACTATTAGCCATGCTTAACCCACACTTACACCACGCCCAAAATTCAATGTGAAAATGTCTATAAATTTCAGGAAACTTAAGAAAATTTTCGGCTGTTTCCGTAAATTTTTTAGATAAATGTGATCAATCAATACAAACTACCCAAAATTCCATTGTTAACATTTTTATATAGGTCGCGAAATTTATGAAATGTTCGGTAATTTATGGTAATATTACAGGTAATTTATTGTAATTTACCATAAATTGCCCAACATTCAATGTAAAAATATCTTTAAATTCTCAGAAATTTATAAAAATTTTCGGTTATGCATAGCAATTTTACAGGCAAGACTGGTAAATTATCATAAACCACCCAAAATTAAATTTTTAACATTTTTATGAATTTCCGAAAATTCATGAATTTTTTTTGGGTAATTTATACTAGTATTACAGGTACTGTGTGGTAAGTGAAGATAAATTATCGCAAATTTAATTTAAAAGTGTCTATAAATTTCTATAAGAAATTTCTGAATATTTTAGGTCATTTATCTTAATTTTACAGGTACATATGGTTAGTGATGGGACTGACAATGTTCTGACCGTCATTTACCGGTCATGTGTTGTAAATGGTTAAATGCGGTAAAACTCAAAATATGAAGAAATAACTAATTAAAAGTAATTGAATACATTTTTTAATAATTTTTGTGCACAGTCCAGATTAAATACACAAATAATTGTAAGATAAGAAAAAAAGACATTAGATAATAATGAAATACATGTTCGATGTACAACATAACCAACAAATCTCAAACCTTACGCGCCGGAATTTCGAAAACACGAATTGCTAAGTTATAAAGAGTTTACCGTGTAAACAAACAATTTTAAAAATAATTTTTTCAAACAATTTTTAATTATTTAAATAAATTTTACTAATTCAAGCATTGATTTATTCCGAAATATTTTTTAAATTATTCATATTCTGGATGAAATGTAATATTTAATCATGACCTGAAGTATTTACATTTTTTTAAAAGATCATTTAATTATTTCAACAAATAATTATTTTTTATTTTCAAAATTTATAAAAATTGAGCCAGAGATGTCTACTTTTTTCTCTTTCTACTTTTTAATAAATAATTACATAGCTCTTAAACATTTCGTCAAATGTTTAACAAATTTCTATTTGTTTAAAGAATTATTATTTGCTCAAGCAGTTTTTTCCGATGAACTTAAAAAATAATACATTTCATTTTTTTTCTGACTCTATAATGTATGGAAAGAACATGTTAACCGTTTTTGATGGTTTAAGCCATTACAAATTGCTTTCGAAATCATGGGGGAAATAGAAAATGTCCATTAGTAATTATTTGTACTAAAAAATGGCAGAAATTGCTGAAAATTAACAATAATACGTAAAAATGTAGTTTTTATATTTGGGTCATATTTGTGGCCATGTTGGAGTAGGGAGCAGAAAGGGTTATAAATAAAAGTTGTTAATATTGTTTCATTCCATAGACACACCTGTTCAATCCTTAAAAAAGTTGGCACGTTTCGGCAAGACACTAAAATGTGGATTTTCTTTCTCCGGAAATTAAAACTTTTTTCATGGGGCGGGGGTGACCCTGTCAGTAACTCAAAAAGCATTTTTTAACCAGCCATATATATATATATATATATATATATATATATTTGAGTACGTTTTATTTCAATGTGGGAACCATAAATGAGGCATATAATTATTTATATAATCTTTTATATGAAATATGACACATAACACAAAACAATAATAAATCAAACAGCTGATACGGGAGTTACGTCTTTAAAATTTAACTTAAGCATTATATTTGTGTTTTATAAACATCACAAAATTCAGAAAATCAAATATTTCTACATTATTTCAGTTTGATTACAATGAAGGGCCGCTTCCCGTAACACTGATGCAGAACAAATTTTTCGAAAAGATGGTCTCAAAATATTGATTTTTTTTCAACTCGTTTATGCAATTTATTGAGTAATTCTAAACATTACATAAATATTTTAGTCTATAGGGCCGGCATATACCTACATCCGTAAATGATATTATTTTTTTATTAGTTGTTATCATATAATCCCTATAATATTTTTAAAAAATAAATAGAAAATAATACAAATTTCATTAAATAATAAAATATATTACTACTTCGTCTTAAAATTAATAAGCTATAAATAATAATCGACCCGCAAATCTGCCTTTGCACATATTCTTTTTTCAAGCACTGTAAATGATTTCTGTTTATTCAATTAGCACAATAATGCAGGTTTCTATCATTTTAATCTTGT
>NC_046661.1:127447284-127487946 GCF_010883055.1 Belonocnema kinseyi
AACTTCTGTTCTTAAAATACGTTCTAAGCATTAAGAGTTTTTCATAAAATTACACTACAATGATGCGATTTTTTTAAAATGATATTTCGGTAATAATGAAAGTTTTCATGTTTTTTTTTTAATTTCTAGTAGCATTCCTCTAAAATTGTAACATCTTAATGATACGGATTTAGCATCTTAATATCATCATAATACGTATTATATTTTATTTGTTCCCTCCATGATGGAAACTAATATATGGAAAAAGTTATAAGATGTTTTCTTTATATAGTAAGCTTATACGCTTTTATAGAAGATTCGTAGTTCCTTATTCGACTGAATGTGATTATTATTGACCTTGAACTAATAGCAAACTAATTCTCCATTGAATCTCAGAAAGTACAATTTCAAAATCACCGCCTGATCTGCCTAAGTTTTGAGGTTATGATTTCGTATTTTCACTTGATTGGTGACATTTTTAAGATAAATATTTCTCCTTAATTATACTTCTATGAACATGAAACTTAATTTGCACCAGAGATTATCATTAAAAAAATGATAGTTTGTATAAATTATTAGTTTTAACAGATTTACCTGCTTGATCCGTAATCACTGGTAATACCGGTAAAACTGGTAAATTTACGAGTCATAAGGATAAGGTCCCATCTTTACATATGGTCAATTACCATACACTACCCAAAATTCAATATCATAAACTGTCCAAAATTCAATTTAAAAATTTCTGTAAATTTCCGGACGTTTCCGAACATTTATGGTAAGATGAAGGTAAACATAATAATTTAACATAAGCTAACCAAAATTCAATTAAAAACATTTTTATAAATTTCCTGAAATTTTTGAAACTTTTGATAATTTATGGTAATATTACAGGTGGTATGATAACTTATCATAAATTGCCCGAAATTTAATGTAAAAATGGCTTTAAATTTCTGAAAATGTTTGAAAATTTTCGGTCATTCATGGTAGTTTTACAGGTGTAACCTTCCAATTTATTACACCCGTGTGTTGTCCCTCCGAATGCTTTAGTCTGGCCAGGGTTTTCGGATTTGGGATAAGCTGTGATTGTTGTTTTGTTCGTGATTGACATGTTTGGGTGTTATGTTATTGGGTTGTGTATTGTGTAAGCGAGAAAATCGGTGAAAAGATGGTGTCGAAGCGAAGAGAGCAGAAATAATATGAAAATTGGGTGCGCTGGAATGCTCAGGCCGGTCCCTGGAATCAAAATTTAATAAAAAACAGTCAGCGGTCGTGTTTACCGGTGTGCGGAGCAGTCGCAGGGTATGCTTGCCGAGGGAGAAGCGGTAAGCAGTCGGAATAAGATATGCGTGACGGTCGGTCGTTCAGGTACAGTCCGTCGTTCTAGTGCAGTACGGTGCGGCGCAAAGAGAGTGATGTATGGCGCTCTGGTGGACACAAGGCGTGCGTGACGTAGTGAACGGTCACCGGAAAGCTTGGCGTTGTCCAAGACGTGCGCGACGAGTTATCATTACGGTTAGTCATGGTCAGGCCGGGCGTCAGGTCGGTAATGGGAGACAGGAGGATGGTTGCGTGATGGCTAAGGGCGTAGTCTTCTGAACCGAAAAGCAGGTACGGTGCGGTGTGGAGATAGAGAGGGGCAAGGCAGGCGCTCTGCTGGCCGCAAGGCGTGCGTGACATAGCGGACGGTCGTCGAGAACCTTGGAGGTGTCCAAGACGTGCGTGAATGAGTGGTTGTTCCTGGTTGTTGTGAGGTCGGTCCGGGTGGCCAGGTCAAAGTCGGGTGGATGGCTACATGTTGGCACAGGGTAGCCTGAACGTAGTCAGATACCCCTTTGCTCCATAGGCAAAAATAGTTGCACCAGGTAGTCGCGAATAAATCGCCTCCTGGATAACCACCTCGCGGGGTGGCCACAGGAGCGCCTGTCGACCACCGAGCGAATCGGCTACGGGAGAAGGGGCTCTTTTAATCCAGGTTCGGTCGGTCATGAAACGAAGGAACCCTTTGCCCGACAGACAGCCCTAGATGCGCCAGGTGATCGCATGTCTGGTGGACTTCACCAGGAGTTGATGCAGGAGTTGATGCAGGAGGTATCTAGGTGGTGAGGGGAGGAGGGCTGTCACGGGGAGAAGAATATGTTAGACAGGTTATCCTGGTTGGCGTCGCCCCAGCCTAATAAATCGTTTCCACAGGTGCTCCAGGGGGTCACAATTTATCTCGGTCACTGGGTACGGTGCGAGATGATCAGGAACGCGTGAGTTGTTGGTCGCGGTCACTCTGAAAATAGGTGCTTTAAGTGGTAGAGATACGAGTCAGCTCGCCGAGCACAACAACGGTAGAACCGACTTTGGGGAGTCAAGCTGCAGCGGAATAAGGATGACAGGTGGCAACGGCAGGTAGAGAGTGTCAGTGATAATTTCCGGGAATATGCATCAGGTGTGTGTAAATATCTCGCTGTCACTGTATTTTCGCATGACCTGGGAACGGTACATAGAGTCTTTTTCCTGGTGCGGGATGAAAATGGCGAAAATATTTTTGACAATTGCGAACATTTTTTGTGTGCGTTTAGCCGTACTCACCGCCGTCCCGTAGGTGATTTTGCAGCTCTGCAGGCGTCCGAGTGGGTCAAATCTGATTTTGTACACCTTTCCCTGGCAGCAAGTGCGGAAATGTGTGGCCGCAACCGTTGTCCGGGTTGTGGCGCCATCTGGGAATACGTAGGAAAAGTGCCCCTTGACATCAGGCAGTTTGGCGGGAGTTTCCTCTTGTTTAGGCACATGAACGAGGCGTTGTAAGCACGAGTGTTGTGTGGACTGGGTGTTGAGAATCGGGTACTTCTTCTCATTATTCTTTTCTGTTGCTGACGTTGGCGGCGAAAACTTTTTACTAGTTGGAGGCCCTCCTTGGCGAGCTACGTGGAGGGTGACTTTTTCAATTCTTGTAATGCGCGACTTGGTAGTGGTTGCCGCGCATGTTGATGTGATGTTTCTCCGGCTGTCAAGAGGTGACTTTTTGGTGCGGGTAGATATTTTTTGAAAGACTATTTTTATGTCAGGTTCTTCGCCAGCGGGAATCGAGTAACGCTATGGAGCTGGGTAAGGCAGGGGGGGGGTTAAAGGATTAAAAGAAAAAAAATTGTTAGAGAATGGAAAGGAGTAAAACGCACATACGCCTTCTTTCTCTGCGGAAAAAAAAGAAGACGAAAGAAATGTTATCAGTCTAGACCTGTTCAGGCGCCATGCAACGTTTTATTTTATTACACCTGTGTGTTGTCCCTCTGGACGCTTCAGTTTGGCCAGGGTTTTCGTATTTCGGACAGGTTTTCCAAATAAACGGAACAGCTGTTTATATTATAACAAAAAAAAAAACAAATTATTGGTATGAAAATGTGTATCACCCTCCATTATTAGATTTGAATAAATTTATTCTTAATTGATCACTGGGGTTATAAATAAATATTACACGATGATTTTGCGACTTTTCGTCAGATTGGTTTTCTGACCTCTTCAGGCTGATAAACTTAAATAAACGTGTCACATTTGAAATAAAAGAAAAGGTTGAAAAATTTCAAAGAGTCAGAAATTAAAATTCGCTGTTAACACATTGTCTATGAAGAGGACGCAATGACATTGCCTGCTCCTTACATACGATATGTTAAAGTTAAAGTGGCGTGTTAAAGTCTGTGCGTATCACAAGTGTGTGGGTGTGTGTTGCGACTGATAATTCCATATAAAGATTCAGTTCTTTAGCGGAGTGGAATTTAAAGAAATTGTTTCATTTTGTCTAAATGAGGATTGAGATATCCAAATTTTGTTCTTCACATTGATTTACGAAATATTAATATCTATTAAGGACAAGGCCGAGGCATGCATAAAGGATTTTTATATACGTGTAAAAATGAGATTTATCTATACTCCGGTCTTATCTTTGGCAGTTATCTTAAATTCTATTGTTGAATATAATACTATATAACATCTTGAATTTGAAAAAAATGGTTTTGCTTTTCTTAAATAACATTTTTTTTCAAACGTAATCTGCATCATACCCTAATCTATATTTATTCCAAACACTATTTAAATACATCCAAGCCTCGTTTATCACTACTGATTCGAAACGTAAAAATCTCGTCTATTGCTACTCGAGAGGAGACCCCACCACTCCACATATCCGTAAGGTGGTCTCAAAATTCATTCCCGCTTTCACGGTATCATTGGCTATACGGAGTATATGACCATTAATGTTGGGCGTTAGAAAAGTTGCCATAGACAAGTATTTTAACTTGCAATAAACGATACTTGCAATAAACAACGTTTGACACAAAAAGTCTATGATAAACCAATGTACCTTTAAAAATAATATGGATGCAAAAAATGTAATAATCTGTTTCTTCTTGCAGAGTTGAGTTCACACGTCAAGTGCTCACATAACGACAATCCTACTTCTGGTAAACCTCGTTGCGGACCTTCTGATTCTTCAGGCCGACCTAAAGCTCTTGATAGGTCTCTTTTGACCACCAGGCCTTCTTCTCCAGGCAACTGGTCTCCTCATGCCAAACCACCAGATCGAGTCAGGTCCAGATCTCAAGCCAGGTGCCTCACTTTATCTACCAGGCTTCCTTCTTCGACCGGATTGGAATA
Organism: Belonocnema kinseyi; assembly: GCF_010883055.1. Taxonomy (NCBI): domain Eukaryota; kingdom Metazoa; phylum Arthropoda; class Insecta; order Hymenoptera; family Cynipidae; genus Belonocnema; species Belonocnema kinseyi. Next base: position 127,451,899 of record NC_046661.1, read on the forward strand.
TAAACTTGAAGATCTTAAATTTATTCGGCTTACTCCCTATAGGAATAAGCACCGGTTATTTAAACTTCAAAAGTACACTTTTCCTGCTGATAAATGAATTACTTTATCCGTGGGAAAAAATAGATCTATGCCAATTCCCAACGATGAACGAATTGTCTTATCAACATTTGACTGTGACGCCTTTGCAATATTGGAGAATAGTGAAACTTTTGCTGGATTTTATGGGTCTAGCGCCAGAAGAAGGGTAAAAATAAACATGAAAAGCGGCACGGTTACCCAAATGACCCGAGATGAAATCATGGAAAACCCAGTAGGATCCCTCCGCCCAATCAAAATGAATTATAAAATAGAGCATGTGAACTGTTCCTAATGATTCAACTATAATCCTATATAATAAGTCTCTTCTAGAAAAAATCTAAAAACCTTCTGAACTTTAGCATTTTCTGCTTTGCAGTTGCCAACAGTGCGAAGAACATGAAAGTATAAATGAAACCGATCTGGAAATTAGGACATTAAATTTTAAAAACCATTGCACTAATTACATTTTAATTTTTAAAATAATTGCACTTGTCGCAAACGAATAAAAATATATATAGCTTGTGACTGAGAAACCACCAGTTAAAACAAGTAGAAAATTGTTTATATTCCCTATGATCTTAAGTATGATTCACAAGTTGTGAGGCAGGATTTTCCGTGCTGACATTTTATTCATGAAACGGTTGATTGAATAAAAATTTGAACTATAATTTCACATTGGGATTGAGTTTTGATTAATAATATTTCAACCTTATTTCGTGCAAAAATAAAGAAGAGGCGAAACTTTTTTATGATATTAGAAATTCGGTTAATCCTACAGCTTCAACATTAATTCGATTCCTATGATTCTTCTGGTTTGAAAACAAACGATGGCTGGTGTGTTAATTTTTTAATTTTGATTCGCGAAGAAACGCTTCAATTCGTGAGTGATAGGTGATTAACAGCGAAAAATTGTACATGCAACACAATTTAACTTTATTCTTTTCTGTAAATTTTCCTGGCGAAAATGCATGAAACATATTATAAGGTGAGTAATGAACCTTATCTTTGATTGTTTGGAAACTTTTTACAAGAACAAAAAAAGTTCTGAATAACCATTTTTCCACTGTGTGAATATGATTTATATTATAATTTAATTATAGTTATATTAAAGCAAAGATTTTTACCGCTGAACAAAATCAGGCAATAATAAAAGCAGCGGTCGCGCAATAATAAACATAACCTACCAAGATGTGAATCAGGGTCCGAACCCCTGATACAAAAACAAGGGGTTTGAGGAATAAAAAAAAATTGCCTAAATTACATTTAAAATAGCTTTTTTTGTAACATGAAAATTTAGAAGAATTTATTAAACATTCACTTCGTCGAAGCTCGGCAACAATATTTTCTAACTCTGGTACGAATATGCTGGAGTTGCAACGCTTCGATGGATGGCAATCCGAAGCTGTTTCTCGAGGTTAAATTGAAGATTCAAACGTAAATCTTCAAAATAGTGCACCGAAAATTTCAAAAATGGTGAACTTGAATAACACCGCAAATTCCAATGAAATCGAAATTAAAGAAAATGTTGAGTTTTATTCTCGGAGGGCTCCCGCCCGAACCTCCCGCCGGAGCTATGTTCCTGTTGTCATTTTTTTCTTTTCTTTTTATATTCATTTTTCTTTTTTGCCGATGTGGATGTGCGCTTGTGTCACACACTTTCTTTTTAACCGATAACTTGAAGCCGTTTGCAGAATAATTGATTGAATTTCTTAGGCTAATTCCTATCTCCAATATCTCAAACCTTATCCAAGGATTTGTCTAAATATTAATTTATTTTTCGTACTACTTCATAATATACAAAAACAAATTATTTATTGAAGTTTTCCATTGTTGAGAAGAAGTTATAAATAAAAACGATAAAAACGGGATGTTCGGTAGCATACAAATAATGTTTGCCTCTTAGGGGTCGTCCATAAATCGCGTAACCAGATTTTGGTCACTATTGATCCCCCTTCCTCCCGCCTAGTCTATTGTAGCTATTTTCCATACCACCCTCACTTCCTAGAAAAACACGTGGTTTTTTTTACAAGAAACAATTTCTGAACAGTATTATTTCTGAGCACAAAGTCTTCCATTTTCATTCATATCAATCATCAGGTTGAACAAAAAGTGAGACAAGCCATGCATGTAAATCATCTATTTCAGACAAACAAGTACCCACGTACCGCAGACGAATCCCCCCCCCCACTTCCCGCAGGTGGCACGTTTTAGTCCTTTAGTTGCACCATACATCCCCCCCCCTGCTGGATAGGCTACGTAGTTTATGTTTAAATTCAATGTTTTATCTCATCACAATCGGAAGAAATTGCTTTACTTTTTCCAAGCCATGTATTAGGTAATACAATTTTTTTCTTTGTATTGAAATTTTAAATATCAATATTTTATAAAGACAAGGCCGAGGCTTGCCTAATGCACGCAATGATAACTATAGAATACTCATGATATATTCTAGTAAGGTATCAGAATAATCATTAGCAACACTGTGTATCACATAGTTGATTACATCATTATTAATTTTGTATAAACGTGAAAAAATGAAATTTATCTATAATCTGATTTTATCTATTGCAATTATCATTAACTCTATTGGTAAATATAATACAATAATACATTTTTAATTTCTCAAAAAATTTTCAGGCTTTCCGCAAATTAAAATATATCCGACGTAATCTGCATTCTATCCTAACTGCTGTCATTTCTAAACGCTATTTAAATTGGTCATAAATGGGCAATCTTCTTTTAATATACTGAGTCTTGTGTCAAAATTGATGAACAATAAGCGAAATAATTGTATATATCTCATTGTAGAACTCTTTGCTATGACATACCTTTGAAAATAATATGTGAAGTGCCGCGAGGAAAGGGACCTTAAGTTCAACAAGCGAATTTTTTAGTAGAAACTATTAAATCAACGATCGAAGTCAGACATTTAAAGAGCGGGGACCATTATCGAGAATCATCTACTTCACTCACGACTACATCTCCCTCCGCGTTCAGCAAGTCAGGCGAAAGCTTGAGAGTTACCCGGACCTACAACGGAAAAATTCCAATTTTGCGGATAAAAATTGTTTTCCTTTTTTGATATGCAAGTGCGATTTTAAAACTATCAATAGCATCAAGAACCTGAAAATCAATTATTAACCCTTCGGTCTCTTTCCTCGCAGCACGTCACATATAAATGTAAAAAATGTGATTCTCTATTTCTCCTTACAGAGCTGAGTTCAAGCTTCGATTGTTTACCTAATGGCGACCCAATTCCTGGCATACCTGGCAACAAACCTTCTTATTCTTCTGACCAACTTGGTTCTTCTAATGAGTCTCGTTTGCCAACCAGACCTTCTTCTCCAGACAGGCAGTCTCCTCCTGCGAAGCCACCACTTCGTGCCAGGTCCAGATCTCCTGTCAGATGCAGAACTTTACCTACCAGGCTTCCTACTTCTGACGGATTGGGATATAATCTTGAAGAATTTGAATTCATTCATCTTACTTCCTATAGGAACCCAAACCGGCTATTTAAACTTCGAAAATACACTTTTCCTACTGATAAAAAAATTGCATTATCCTTAGGACATAATAAATTTGTGTCAATTCCAAACCAAGAACATATTGTTTTATCAACATCTGATAACGAGGTCTTTGCAATATTGGAGACTAAAAAAACTCTTGCTGGAATTTATCAAGCCAAAGGTAGAAGAAGGGTGAAAATAAACATGAAGAGCGGCACGGTTACCAAAATGACCCAAGATGAACTTACGGAAGCTCCAGTAGGAGGCAACCGCCCTATCTATTTTCTTTATAAAACAGAACATGTAAATCCTCATTGTAAATAAATTCTTCACATCATTAACTCAATCAAAACAAATGTAAAGCTAAAATACAATATTGTTTGTGGTTCGAAGTTGGCTGAAAATGTTACAAGTACCTTACCTTAGTCTTTTTGGTTCCGTTTCCTTCTCTAACAAAAACATTTACCAAATGAATGTAAAAATAATTCGTAATGGTTCAAGTATAATCCTAAATAATAAACACTTTATGTAGTGCTGGTAATGAAATTATTTTTAATATTTCTGCGTTAACGTTTTCTGAGAAAATTATAGGATTATTTGTACAACTTTTGTACTCTTTCGCCGATGATGTTTAACTTTCACTGTCTTCCCACGGGAAAAAATTTTACTTGGAATTTCCAATAGTTCCGTATTCCCCGTACGCGATAAATTCATCTTTTGATGGAGTACATAATGTGCAAGGAAAATCTCGTGCATGCGACATAATGCCCACTAACACGTTTGCACGTTTTAAATAAAATGCTATTGTTTCTTTAAAATTCTTCAATTTTAAGAGTGACAAAATCAATCAAATGTTGTTATATTTTTCTTGTGTATGTGCCACTTTCCTATGCAGTAGTAATTTCGTCACGCCAGAATCCTTAAACTGTTTTGCGAGAGTGCCTTCTGTGTACTGCTATCGACCTTTTACATTTTCAAGTTATGATTCAGCCAAATATTACCTCGAAAGTCAAAGTTTTAAACAACCTCCATTACTCTCTATTATGAAATTCAAATGCATTTCATCAACTTTCCTCTTTTCCTTTAACAAACTGAAATAATCCTTTTAGATTTCAAAACACTTAACTTTCTACAGTAGTTGCAGTATCGTTATTCTAAGTGTTAATCAGATTGCCCTCTTTCATACTGAAATGCAAATCAAGGAAATGATTTCAAGTTGCTGTAATACCATGTTTTTTATGTGTTGAAAGTCTATAACTTCTTTCAGTTTTTAAAACATCTCCAGCAAAAACACGCTTCCGTTCATCGCCTTCTAGTTACTATTAAGTCAACGGAATTTTCAAAGGCTTTCCATGTTTTTGAGATAAAGCGATTACAATATCTATATAATTTTTTTCAATGTCTATCGCTTTTTATTTAGAATCCTTATAATTAATTGACATACCAAGTGTTATTTTTCATCTAGGGGTACATCGTTTAAATATGACCTTTTAAATTTTCGTCGTGCTTCGGTGTAAAAGAAAAATTAGATTTTTCTATTGCTAATTCTGTCTGGCCCTTTTTGCAGTATTTTGTCTTATTTCTGTCTTTCGATTTTCATAATTTGCCGCCTTTCAAGCTGTTTTTTTTTAAATTAGTGATTAAGTTTAATATAGGAGAATCTATTAATTTTATACTTACTTTAGTTTCATCACTTTTGACCGATCGATCATAGCTTACAATCTTCTGAATAAAATTTTTCGAATGACTACTAATTGTGAGTTCTAACATGGTCTTCAGATTATGTAGACATATTTTATGATGTTTTTCACAATGATGCAGTTGCTCAAAATTAGGCGCATGAATATCCTCCGAATTCAATGTAACCTAAGTTTTATTTGACCAAAAATCCAGTTGCCGAAAAGGGATTTTTCATCATTTTTATTTTTTAGAATTGTCAGGTGACATAGCCTCTATTTTCTGACAGTCAGTTATCATCATCTATATCATACCGAATAATCATTTGGCATAGTTATATTTTCGAATTTATATTCACAATGATATTTATTATTTCTTGTTTTAATTCAATAGAATTTAAGTTTTTCCCAATCTTTAGTGTACATAACTGCCATATTTCAGAATTTTCACATAATCTAATGTTAATCTGCATTCATTTCTACTTCTCATATTTTACATTTTTCGAATTATCATTTGACGTAATTTATTGTTTCCCGAATAACCGCAGAACCTAGCATTAATTAATACGAATCATCAAGTATCATAATTCCCACTTCATCAAATTGTCATGTCATAGAAAATCCATTTGTCCTATAATCTATCTGCTCAACAATAAATACACGAAATTCAAAATAAGCCAATCAGGATTCTCCAATTTAAATTTCGCGGTTTTATTTTAGGCCGGATGGGACGTAGGACAAATAGAATTTCTGTGACATGGCAATTCGATAAACTGGGAATTATGACAAATGGTTATTCGTATAAATAAATGCTAAGTTATGTGGTTATTCGGGACAAAATAAAATATGTTAAACGATCATTCGATTAGATGTAAAATATAACAAGTAGAAATTCGTGCGAATGAATAATAGGTTATGGGGAAATTAGGAAAAATGACAATTATATTCAATAAAAATTCGTAAAAACAGAATTTGTATTGAATGAAAATCAGGAGTAATAAATATTATGTAGAATAGAGATTTGAATATATGAAAGTGATGCCAAATGAGGATTCGTTATAATAGAAATTATGATATCTTGTAGTTAGAGCAAATAGAGGTTATGTCACCTGAAAAATCAAAAAATTAAAAATCATGACAAATCTCTGTCCGGGACCTTGATTTTTGGCCAAATAAAACTTAGTTTAAATGTAATTTTTAAGATATTCAGGCTCCTCGCTCAATTTTATCCTGAGTTCCAGCGTTTCTTTTTTTTACGTTCCAACATTTCTTTTTGCCCGTGTTTCAGCGTTTTTTTCTGTGATCCTCTTGGCCCTTTTTCATTTCTACATTCTCATCCTAATGAGAAGGTATTGACGTTATGAAAATTCTCGATATGTCGGTATTCATCAAATCTTCAAGTTCTGAGACCCGCTGAGTCAGAAAAAATTATTGTTACGGAGCCTGCCTGTCTTCCTGTCTGTAGTTTGTATCGTGTAGGTAAACCAGCTAATTTGTATAAAAATTCAAAAAGTAAGTGCATTAATAAAATTTTTTTAACAATTTTTTTTCAAGATTTAAAAATTCTATGCACGGTTGTTCATAGTACGCGGAAACTCGAACAATTTATTCTTGTGATGCAAAAATATAAATTGCCAAATTTGGGTTAGAAGCATTTTTCATTCATTCTTTTACGTTTATCGGAACCACAACTAATCAGTCTACGGTAATGATTTTAGTGTAAAACAGACTTTTGAATACAAACAGAATTTAATATAACTCTGCTGTAAATCCTAAAACTTATTCAATAATTGCAAAATGTATAACAGAAGAAGTATTACTGTTATGAATGACAAATAGCCTTTTTTAAACAAAGAAATATTATTTAATGAACGCTTACTTTCCTAAAAAAATGTCTGCAGATATACAGAATCTAAATTTCAAATCTAAATAAAAGAATGTCTTTATATAATTGTTTACTATTTATTCTTTTAAAAAGTATTTTCTGATAAAATTAGTTTTAAAAAAATTGTATTCTCTCTCATCTTCAGAGAATATTTGTTTTAATGAAATAAGTTTATGATCAATAGAATTTCATCATAGGCATAGTGGCGATAAGAAATACAAATAAAAGCGATAGGACTGAAAATTTTAATAAGAGATCAAAGTTTTTAGGTACCTAATATTATCATATGTTTCATAGTTTGAAATTTCAAAACGGCGTAAGCGCCCAAGTTTGAACTTTAAAAACAGAAAAAGCGCTAACATGTGGCAAATTAAAAATACATAAGAGCCAACAATTGGCACAGCAGAAAGGTATAAGCGCCAAATTTTCAAAAACAAAAAAGACATAAGCGACAACATTTAGCACAGCAAAAGTACATAAGCGCCAAATTTTGAAATTCCAACAAAACAGAAATGCCCACGTTTTGCACAGCCAAAGGATATAAGCGCCGAAGCTTGAAATTGCAAAACGGCGTAAACACCAAAGTTTGAAATTTCAAAACAGAAGAAGCGCTAACATGTGGCCAAACAAAGGACGTAAGCGCCAAATTTTAAAATTGCAATAAAACAGAAACGCCAACATTTGGAAAATTAAAAAGGCATTGGCGCCAACATTTCGCAAAAGAAAAGGGCATACGGCCGAACATAAGGCATACGGCCCAACATTGGGCACAGCAAAAAAGCACAGGCGCCCAGTTTTGAAAATCAAAAAAGATACAAGCAATACTATTTTGCCAATAAACAGGGCTCAGGCGCTAAAATTGTAAACAGAAAAAGGAGATAAGTGCTAAATTTTGAAATTCCAAAAGGGGATAAGAGTAGTATAGCTATAGTACTTCTAGAAAGCTACTACCTAGTTTCGGATGCCACAGACAGATGGCGCGACCAGTCAGTTCCAAAGAAGTCTGTAACTTCTAGATACATTAGGTAAATCACCGATGCGCATCCATGTCCAAGCCGGCGAGACGGGTCCCTGCTTTACCGACTGAATGGCCTACAAGTTTTTTGTGATGATGGCGCTCGTCGGACCGGGGATTACCCTGAGTTCTCGAAACATCTAAAAAAAATATTTGGGCTATGTGAGCTGCGGAATTCTATTTATCTAATGCTAATGGAAATAAGAAGGCGGTTGAATCCTGGAATCAGGATATGTTCACTCGCATATGCAGATAACATAATTCTTATAGCAAAGAGCAAGGAGGCTTTAAAGGAGATGATAGAAAGTTTAAGAAGGTATTTGAAGAAAAATAGATTTAGAGTTAAATGCGAAAAAGTTTAAGGTTATGGTGTTCAGAAAAGGAGGTGGGAGAGATAAGGGAGGAAAGTGGAAGTTAAAGGGAAAGACGGTACAGGAGGTGAAAAAGTGAATGAGAGCGATTGTGGTGATGAGGCATGTGTGGCGAGTAACTAAGAGGTTGCTCGTAAATGATTTTGGAAGGAGAATAAATCTGTTTGATTCACAAGTGAAGAGTTTCTTATTGTACAGAGTAGATGTGTGAGGTTGCAGGAAATTTAAAATATCATTTTAAAGTACACATAATTAAGCAATTTCTTATTTATATTCAGGTTGGAATTGACGCAGTGTCTCGTCTTCCGGAAATTCGGGTTGTAAAATCGCGATGTTATATTAGTGAAACAATGTATGACAGATTTGAGAAGTCTTTATCCATGTATGTCCTATCTTAAACTTATTATGTTTAATATTAAAATTGAAACCTATATCATTGTAATGCTTACAAACGCTTGTACCCATATATTCTTATACGAAGCATATTGCAACTAATTTTTCAATATATCTGTTGAATTAGACAAGCAATAAGAAAGATTGCAAGATTAGAAGAAGCAAATAGCAACGTTAGAACTAGGATTCTGCAATTTTATTCTATGGTTCTGCCTAAGATAGTGTTATATTCTTGCAATGTTTAGCTACGCTTGTCCTATTGTACTATTATACAATCTGAATACATGCTAATTCTTCAATATGACAGTACTATTAGGAAAACGTGACCACATGGTATCAAGACCTTCTCGTAGAAGAAGTTCCGTCCACCTACTAGAATTTGGCTCGCACTTTCACCTCTTATCTAAAGTTAGAAGAGCCTATTCCTGAATGATTGATGAAAAGGTGCTCAGACCTCCTTTGTCAAAGAGTTACACCTCAGCTAACCCTAAAGATTACAGGCCAATCCCTAGTCCTAACACACTGCATGAGATGTACACAGAGATTATAAATTATATGAATTCAGACAATCGAACATGTGTAGCTAGAGGTTACGGACAACGTGGCTTTAAGGAAGGCATTCTACCAGTCCTACCTATCGATGGCCTGAATTGATTTCCGGAAAGCTTTCGACTGAACCTCTCACGTTAATTTCGCCACATATTCCATAACTTTGTATGTTTCACACTCTGAAGCTTTAGTGCGAACACAGCGTATACAGCGTTCTTCTTATTGACGCGTATTGAACTTTCGATTATCCGCCACTTCTTCCGCTAATTTCACTGTTCACTCGCTTCCACCTACCTATTTTCGGTTGATAAAATAGTCACCCATTGAGTGATTTCCAGTTTTCACACTAGTGATCTCTGAACGGTTCACTCGGCTGAAGCGAAGCACTCACATGGCCCCATGTAACAGCTTCGAGTGGACTCGGGTGGTCGCCTGTAACGCAACACCATACACTTATCATCTGTCTGTTGAAAAGCTTAAAGGTTCATCCGCAAATGATGACATGCGTACAGAATTCACTGCCACTTTCGAAAATCAGACTTACTTTCTCATCTGGAAAACATCGAGAAGCAACTCACAACTTCAACTTTCAGAGAAGTGTCTTCGTGGGCAACACCATGACCCCTCTTCTCTCGCCTCACATTATTGCCACTATCTCTTACACTTTGCCACTGCAAAAAGTACTTCCGTGGCCAATGCGGAAATCGAAAGCGTGAGGTCACCATGGAGACCAAGAAGGATAAAAAGAAAGAGGTACGAAGACCGTACAAGCAGTTTGCGACAATCATATCGGGAATATGATGTTAATTTTGTCCTGCGGATCATCAGTGCTCTTAGAGGTGTGAAGCTTTCCCGTGTAATTAAACTAAAAACCATCTATGCCTGTGCACGGGACTTTTACCGGATCATCATATTGAATCCATTGCTGACTGTAATCAACTATCTAATGGTGGTGAGGCGTGTATATTGGCTGAAATAATACAAAGATTTCGCCGGGAGCGTGCGCATCTTTTTAGAATGTGATTTGTTCTAAGACTCAACATATCACGCCATCAAGGTGGTCGCAGAATACTGAATCTTGAATATCTTTATAACAGGATTATTCTGAGTACAGTACATATAGTCGCGAATAGACGGGACACTCATCTTAAAATTATCAGGAAGCACGAAGAAGTGGCCAGAGGAGCGCTTCTATACAAAGAAGCAAAGAAGGCTGCTGGAAAACGCGGCCTTGACTTCATTATCAAGGCGAGAGCAAGATGCATCAAATCTTATCTATGTCAAGTAGACACTTCTGAAATCCTGAATTAAGAAAGAACGGTAAAAAATTTTTCGGAGCAGCACCGTGACAAGAAGATGGATGGTATCTTCCATAGAAAAGCAAAGAATCGGTCGATGTTGTGTGAGCTAACGTTTGTCCTCCTTAAATCACCCACATTGAAGTTAGGCCCGGAGGGTTTGATTTCGGTGTATCAATGCAATGTCTTCTCTACCTTAGCATATCGGCGCTAAATTTTGAGCCAAGACATTCCCGGTGGTAGTTACAGAGCGTGTTATGCACATACCGAGTATCTAGGACACATACTATCAAGATGTCAAACTCACACGACGTACAAGAAAGAATATTTTCTTCAGTACATCCACAGAGGGCACAAGCGACAAAATTTTTTTTTAAAACGTGCTCCAAATATCTCGTGGACGTAAATGACAAAAATGTTTTAATCGAAATTTTAAGAACATCCTGAATGTGTACAAAGTATACATAAGTGTTCCCTTTTGCCTTGCGTTTCTTTTTCTCTGGTTTCTGCTTTCGCCTTTTCTTTTATTCGATTTTCCAATGTTTCTTTAGTCCTGTGTTACTGCTTTCCTTTTTCATGTCTTCAATTTTTTTTTGTGTTTTCGTGCTCCATTTTTATATTAAATGACGCGATATTCGAATAATAACACGTGCCAGAATTTTAATATTTACGATGACTCTTTAAACCATTTTTAATTCCTTATACAAATTTAAATTATTTAAACAATTATTTATTCCCAAAAAATGTAAAAAATAATCGAATTTTTCAATTGAAAGGCAATATTGTGTCATTTATTGGAGTTGTTAATTGTTCTGAAAACATAATGTAATTTTTTAAACAATCAATTATTGTTCACATACAAAATTTCCAAAAATTGAGCCAGAGATGATTACTTTTCAAATTAGCACCCTATGTTATTTTTTTTTGAATAATTACATAATTGTGATACATTTCTTCTAATGTTTAACAAATTTATATTTGTTTAAAAAATATTATATCACATAATTAGATATGTTTTATTCTTATCATTTTTTAGTTATCGATAAAAAACTGCTTGAGCAAATAAAGATTATTTAAACAAACAGAATTTTTTTTAACCTTAATCAAATTTATCAACATTATGTTATTATTCGACAAACCGTAGCATACGATGCTAATTTAAAAAGAAATTTAATATCTCTGGCTCAATTTTTAGAAGTTTTGAGAAAAATACCATGAATAAATATTTAAATAAGTACATAATGTTTTTACAAAAATTTACTGCTTTAAAGAATGACAAACACTCCACTATACTTCAATCCCTAAAAAGTTTGGCAAGTGTCGATGCAAACCTGGAACATGAGTTCAATTTTTCAAAAATTCCAAATTTTTCGCTGTTAATTTAATGGGATTTTGAAGTGCCCGGTGGCACGTACTAATATTCGAATTTGAAAAAAAAAGAAATTACGAAGTTTCTTTCACCGAAAATGGAAACTTGGGGGGGGGGGGGGGGGGGGGGGGGGGGGGGGGGGGTCGCGTCTTTCCCTCTAGCTCAAAAACCTTTTTTTGGAACACCCTAGTCTACACCGTTTTATTTTTTAAAACGAACTGACTCTATAACCTAAGTACCGAGCGCGAAGCGCGACTGCCTTTCCCTGTTAAGATTTACGCAGCAAACAACATTTTTTTGGGTAGCATTATTTTATTCAGATAATTAAACATTATAACTTTAGTGACGATTATTTCACAATTATTTTTTCTCCTTCATCAGGACGACAACTCATCAGTCTGCGGTAGTGATTTCAAGAGGAAACATAATTTTAAAAAACAACAGAATTCAATAAAGCTCTTCTGGAGATCGTAAAATCAATTAAGCAATTGGAAAACATCTCAAAGATAAAGTGTTACTAGTTTCTTATTAATAAAATCCCATTAACGCAGCGATAAGAATAATAAATGCGATAAGATTAAAATTGTTGTGATTTTGGGCGTGAAAACTAATGTTTTATACTTCCAAAATTACCAGGCCGAGGCCCAGACAATTGTTTCATTTTATTAAAGATAAAATGATTTCTGCTATTATTATCAAGAATATGAGTAAATACATTTAAGAAACTTCGGTTTAGATTTAGATTTTTATCTGATTGCTATGCGAATAAAGGCCGACCTAATAAACAAGATAACGACTCTAGCATACACATGATAAAACCTAATGAAGTACCGGAATAATTATCAGTAACACTGTGAATCACACTCTTCATTAGTGTAAAGGATCTTCGATTCACGTGAAAAAAATGAGAATTATCTATCCTCTAGTTTTATCTTTAACAGTTATCCTCAACTCTATTGGTGAATATAATACTATAATATATATTTGAAATTTGATATAGCATTTTCAGTCGTGCCGCCAATTAAAATTTGTGCAACGTAATACGCACTTTATTGCAATGTTTATACACCACTATGAAATGCCAACATGCATTTAAGAAATAGAATAAATGTAAAAAATTGTATTCGTTGTTTGTTTTTGCAGATTTAAATTCAACCTTCGAGTGTTTACCTAATGGTGACCCTATTCCCGGCGTTCTGCCTAGAAGACCTTCTTATTTTTTTGAACAACCTGGTTCTCATGATAGGTCTCTTTCGCCAGCTCGCCCTTCTTCAGCCAGGCGGGCTCCGCCTGCCCAATTACCACTTCGCGGTAGGTCCAGGCCTGCTGCCAGGAGCAATGCTCTACCTACCAGGCTTCCTTCTTTTAAGGGATTGGGATATGAACTTGAATATATTCGGCTTACTTCCTATAGGAATCCTCACCGGCTATTCCAACTTCAAAGATACACTTTTCCTGCTGATAACAGAACTACATTATCTGTAAGAAAAAATAAATTTGTACCGATTCCAAAGGAAGAACGAATTGTTTTATCAGCTTCTGATGGTGACATATTTGCAATATTAGAATCTAGAAAAACTCTTTCTGGAATCTATGCTTCTGACGACAGAAAACGAATGAAAATAAACAGGGAAAGCGGCACGGTTACCAAAATGACCCGAGATGAAGTCATGGAAGTTCCAGTAGGATCCAAACGCCCTATCTATTTGCTTTATAAAATAGAAGATGTAAACCCTCCTGTAAACTACAATCTGAAACATCATTAACTCAATTAATGCACAGTTAAAGCTAACCCTCATTTTACAACTAATAATAGAACTGAATGTGTTTTGGTTATTTATGTGCACAATCATTCAACAATTAGCCTTTATAATAAATCTCTTGCAGAGGAAATATCCCTCAATGTATTTCTGCTCTGTAAGAAATACAAGCAGTGTTACTAAGTGCTTTATTAAAAAAGGGAGACTAAGGTATTGTTATTAAAAATAAACAATTGATTCAAGTTAAATTTTTTAATATATATTTAAATATACATTAACCACTACCCTATTGCACCGTCTGCTATTATAGATCTTTGCACTCGAGGCTAATATTTTTTTTGTCATTACTTCAGTGTACATTTTTTGACAGTGTTTTTCGTAAATGACTGGAATTTCTTGTGTTATAATTTGTAAAAATTCCAAAGAATTTGTAATTGATTTTAATCCTTTCAGAAATTCTTAAAGAAGTTGAATCATTATATATATTTTTTTAATTTAAGATATTCAAAAAGTTGCAAGGTATTTGAAATGATTTAAAAGAGTTTAAAATAGTTTCAGGTATGGTAAAAGATTGCAAATAATGTGAAATTGATTTTAGTAATTGAATTGATTACAGAGTATTTAGAATATTTTACAGCATTTCAAAAGATTATAAGACATTTTCAAGAATTTCAGAAGATGCAACAAATTTGTTTATACATCAAGGAATTTTAAAAATTTCAAAGGATTTCAAATATTTTATGGTATTTTAAATGATTTCAAGGAATTGTCAATTGATTTTAGTAATTTAATTGATTTAACAAGTTTGAAAAAACTTAGAGAATTTTTAAAGCATAAAAATTTCAAACTATTCCAAGATATTTTAAAGGATTTTAAATATCTTAAGTTAGTTTTAATTGATTACAATAATTTAAAGTGGTTTGAAAGAATTTACAGTATTTAAGGAAGTTTTAGAAGATTCCGTGAAATTAACAAGCAATTTCAAAACATGTCTAAGGATTTGAAATATTTTGTAGTATTTTTATAATGTCCAACGAACTGTAAAGTGCTCTCAAAGATTTAAAAAGATTTAAAATGATTTTCAGGGATTTATAACATTTTATGGCATTTTGAAATATTCCAAAACCTTTTCAATATTAAAAAGTTTCAAGTGATTTTAAAGGATTTTAAAGGACTTGAAATACTTTACAGAATTTTTAAATGTTCCAAAAAATTCCTTATTTATTTCAATAGCTTGAAGGAATTTTAAAGAATTGTGAATATTTAGGACATTTAAAAATAATCTAAAGAATTTTTAAGAGATTTTAAATGTCTGTTAAAAGTGTATCAGTTTTCTGGAAAGAACCATTTACAAAAGTTTTAATTTCTAACAAACCAAGTTTTTTTCAACTTATCTTTAATTCTTAGACATTTCAGCAAATGCTTTTAAATTCCATGAATTTTTCTGAACTCATTTTAAACTCACTAATTCGTTCGTTGGATAAGATGATTTTTGTTTTTCTGCGAATACAATTTTTATCGAATGATTAAGACAGTTGAAAATTGTATATTTTGGTTTAATTATTAAGTAGAGTATATTTAGATAAACAATATATAGTGCGTTTTAACCATGAAAGAAAGAATTAATATATGATGTATAAAATTGATTTAAGTTCAATTTATGACATCTCTGTCGTTTCGTTAAATATTTGTCTACGTAAACTACTTGAATTCCGTGCATTCCATAAATTTCGTAAATTCCAGGAATTCCGCGTATTCCTTGAATTCCGCGAATTGCATGAATTATGTTAATTTTACAAAAGCCATTGAACCCATACATTCCGCGAATGCCGCGAATTCCGTGAATGCCGCAAATTCCGTGAATGCCATGAATACAGTGAATTCCTCGAATTCCGTCAATTCCATAAATTACTTGAATTCCGTAAATTCCATAAATTCTGTGAATTTCGTCAATTCTTTCAATTCCGTGAATTCATTGAATGAATGCGTTAAATTACGCGGACATTTCCTGCGCTGATGTTTTGGGGTACAATATTCAAGTATTATTTTATTTATATTCTCTTTTTTTAAAAAATAAAATTTTTATGATTTTTGTTTCAACATCTTAACCCATGGGCAGATTAATTTCCAGTTTATAACTATTATTCAATTGTCTTGGAAATTTTTTAGAATATTTTAGAAGATTCCAAGATATTTGTAATAGATTCTAATAATTTGAAGGGGCTTTGAAGGTTTTTAACGATTTCATATTTACTTGGGGTAGTGAAACAAAGTTTTATAGTTTTTTAAAGAATTTTCCGGGACTTCGAAATGTATGAACCTATTTCATAGGAATTATAATGTTTTAGAATAGTCAAAAATATCCTTCCAGGCATTTTAATACCTTTTTCATGATTTTAGACAATATTATTATGTTATATAAAATTTCACAGGTTTCTGTAACGTTTTTAATAAAGTTAAAAGAATTTATTTACAAGAAGTTAGCGATTTTGTAGGATTCCTGAGGTATAAAGAGATTTTCAGAAACGGTTTGGAATTAATCTACATTTATTTGTGATTTAGCTTGAGGATAACATTGAATTTTTTACAAAATTCCATAAAAAAATTAAATTCCATTATATTTTTCTAAAATCATTTCAAACATGTTAAAATCAATGCAATTTTTGGAAGTTTATAAATTTTAAAAAAATTCTATTTTTTAGAATTTAAAGCTTGAATTCTTACGAATCGAGTTTTTCAATACAAATATAAAAAACTGTGCTGTTCACTCATTTAGTTTTATCTCACTGCAGTGACAAAGACAGATGCGAAAAATTTGACAGATTTTGAACAAGTAACGGCGGTATCCATCAGAGGATATATTAAATATTCAAATACAATTATGTAATCTTTCTTGTGATTCTTCTTAATTTTTTTCCAGTGCTCCCTTTTTTCCCGGTGTTGCTACGTTTTCTATTTCTCTGCATTTTTTCTGTGTTCCTGCTGTCCCTCTTTTCCATATATCCCTATGGTTCTTTTTTCCGATTTTCCACCTTTTTTCCACCTTAAGTTCCTGCTTTCTTTTTTTCGTTTCTTTCCTGTGTTCCTTCTTCATTTTTTTCCCAACGTTCCCCTTTTCCATGTGCCTTTTTCCTGTGTTTCTACGTTCCCTTTTTCCCTGCGTTACTTTTATCCTGTGTTCTAGCGTTCCTTTTTTTCAGTGAACCAAGATTTATTTTTGCCTATTTTTTAGCTTTCCTTTTTTTACTGTGTTCCTGCTGTCCCCTTTTTATTTTCTTCTATATTCCCGTATTTCTTTTTTCTATTTTTTTAGCTTTCCTATGATCCTGAGTTACTGCTTTCTTTATTTAGTAGTTAAATATTTTGCGTAAGTGTGACTAGTCGTCCCTAGAATTAGGGGCAAATAGTTAACCCCCTTTTGCAACCCCCCTAATTTTTCAAAATGATCAGACACAGTTGCAATGTTTTACGGCATTGAAACCTTTACCATTGCAATGTTAACCCACGCTGTTACCATTATATTTTTATACTAAACAAATTAGAACTAATTTTTCAATATACCTGTTCAATCAGACAAGCGGTGAGGAAGGTTGCAAGATCACGAAAAACAAATATCAATTTTATAACTAGGTACTTGCAATTTTATTCCATGGTTGTGTCCATCATAATGTTATATTCTTGGTATGTTGAGCCAAGATTGTCCCGTTGTACTATTATATAATCTAAATATGCGCTAATTCTTCAATATATCAGTGTCCATAGAAAAATTTGATTGAATATCGCCAGATCATGACAAGGAAATAACAATTTCAGATATTGAGTTTTCCAATCTTCACCCATCCCCCTTCACCCATATAACACAACTCACACACGTATATAACATGCTATACTGTGCAACCTATGAGGATATGCACCCAGTGGGCAAAAAATTTGGCGATGTCTTTACGACATTGTTACGACATCTTTATGCCAACTTTACGACATCCTATGTCCATATCGTTAAGTTGTCTTTGCGATACCGTGAATAAGTCGTATGTTTTGACGATGTCTTTACGATATCGCAAAGACACCGAAACGACATGAACATAGGATGTCGTAAAAATGTCGTAAAGACGTCGCCAAATTCTGTGCCCACTGGGCAGCCGTATTCTTGCATACGGGGTTATATAAGCATGGAAGAACCCCTTTTCCTAGTGAAACGGATTTACCGAGGGAATCTCCATACGTATTGATGGGCGGATTGACTCGATGATAACCTGCTAGAGTGCTACGATACCAGTATGAAACCTGATTGAGAAGGTCAGGTGGCACGATCGCATGCTTTATAGTGCGAGAAACATCCAGAGATTTCACCTCTACCGCAGCCAGAACAAGGTGCAACAGAGAAAAATAGGCGAAACTGAGACCTAATAGAGGAAGAGCGATGGTCCAGTACACGAAAAACCACCAACATACAGGTTTCTCTCAAACCCACAGATTTGGCTGATTAACTACATAACATCCAGCAGGAATTTTATTACCAAGGTTAGATAGTTTGCGTGCGAATTGCGGATCCGTCTTCAAACACCCATACACTTACCTTCTATTTGTTAGAAAGCTTAAAAGTTTATCCGCAAATCGAGACGGACATTTCACGGTCGTTTAGCGTGGTTATATCTTAAGTATCACATAGACTTTTCTGGAAACCGGTAAATCTTTGCAGAATATCAGCCACTCCTGGCGACGCTAAATCTCACACCGATGAGAAGAATTTCTGAAAATAGAAATAAGAATCTAACGATCATATTTGGGCAACCATCACAAAATGTTCCCACTGCAATCTGAAAACCTAAAAAGGAATATCCTCCCCCTCCTCTCTTCCTCCTAAAAAAGAATAAAAGAAAAAAAGGAAATCATTCATTTTGAGTTTGGATAAAAAATAAAAAGGAGGAAAAAAATGAGAAGGTAACCAACCAAATCCTCTTCCTTGTCTTTTTTATTTCTTTAGTCCTTTTTTTCCCACCATTATCAAATCACAATAAGACACTCTTGTAAAAAAAATGAAAATATATAATCACTTACGTTTCGGCACTCATGTTGTACCCTCATCAAGGCAAACAAAATTAATATAAAATAAAGTTTTAAAAAATAAAAAAAAAAATAGAAAAATTTTAAAATAAAATAAAATCAAAATAAAATAAAAAATTTTAAATGTAGTTTTTGACCAAACTGAAAATAAATGATTTCCTTCTTTTCTTCTTTTTAAGAGGAAGAGAGGAGGGGGAGAATGTTCCGTTTAGTTTTTCAGATTGCAGTGGGAACATTTTGTAGTGGTTGTCCAAATTTGATCGTTAGATTCTCGATTCTATTTTCAGGAATTCTTTTCATCAATTTGATTATTAGACGTTAAAAAAGGATTTTAGATCGGATTTTAATCTGATTTAAAGATCCTAAATCTTAATTTAGCTGACTTGGATTGGTGGTCATTGTTATGTCAGATTTGTTTATGGCTAGTTTGCCTTTTGAACTTTCACTTGATTTTCAGTTGTCAGTGAGAGAGCATTCGTGACAGTGGTCCTGTTTCTGCTGCCAACAAATTTTATTCTTATTTTATAATTTAATTTAATAGTTTTTTAAAATTTTATTTTGATTTTATTTCATTTTTATTTCTAATTTTTTTTAATTAAAATTTTTAAAATTTTTTTCAATATTTATTTTTTTTCGCTTTGATAAGGGTGCTGTATAAGTGCCGGAACGTTGGTTATTATACAATTTTATTTATTTTTTTTACAGTAGTTTCTTATTGTGATTTGATAATGTTGGGAAAAAAAGGAAGAAAGAAATAAAAAAAAGAAGGAAGGGGATTTGGTTGGTTGCCTTCTAATTTTGCTTTCCTCTTTTTTATTTTTTGCCCAAAGTAAAAATGAATGATTTCCTTTTTTCTCTTCTTTTTTAGGAGGAAGAGAGGAAGGGGAGGATGTTTCTTTTTAGGTTTTCAGATTGCTGTGGGAACATTTTTTGGTGGTTGTCCAAATTTGATTGTTAGATTCTTGATTCTATTTTCAGGAATTCTTCTCATCAATTTGATTATTCGACGTTCAAAAAGGGTTTTACATTGGATTTAATCTCATTTAAATATCCTAAATTTTTAATCTCACACCGTCAAGGTGATAGCGAAGTACTAAATCTTGAAAGTCTTTGCAATAGGATTATTTTGTGTACAGCGCATTTAGTCGGAAATTCCTGAAACACTCTTCTTAAAATGGCGAGGGAGCATGACGAGGTAGCCAGAGGAGCGTTGCTGTATAAAGCAGCAAAGGAATCTGCTGGAAGTGTTCCGAAGACGTACAAAGTTAGAAAACTTCGTTTAAAAAATGTTCCATATTACAAAGATGCCATAAAAAAGTTTTTAGAACATGACACGTTTTTAAAATGTAATTTGACTTGACCTAGGGAACTTTGGGAACGAAATTAAAACGCGCGCCTTGGCGTTTTTAAGGCTTTTCGTGTAATACTAAATAAGCGAATGTACGTTCTAAATAGATGCCCCTTTTTCTGCGTTGCTTTCTCCTTTCCTGACTATATTCCTGTGTTTTCTTTTTCGATGCGTTCTTTTTTCCTTGTCTTTCTACTTTTGTATTTTCTTTTATTCCGTTTATCAATGTTGCTTTTGCCCTGCATTACTACTTTCATTTCCCCTTTTTTCTGTCTTTAATTTTTCCTATGTTTCCGCGCTCTACTTTTACGTTCAGTGTATAAACCGTTTTATGTTTCAAAGAAAACTAACTCTACAAACTAATTAATTAGCGTGAAGTGCGAATTTCGCAATGAGAATTTAATCGTGAAGGCCAAAAGTGTTTTGAGAATCTTCTTCAAAAACAAATGATACAAAAAATTTTGTTGAATGTATGAGTGTAATTCCTCTAAAGTTTAAATCACAGTTTTCGATTTATGTTATAATATTCATCAAATTTTAAATAATGTAGTTGAAGTACACTCAATAAACCAACGAATGTTTCTGCGCAGCGGAAATGTTTTTTTCTTGAGTCCATGGGTGTTTATAAAAAATATCCAATGTATATGATTCTTTAATATTTGTTCATTTAAAATTTGATCGCTGGTGAATTTATCTGAAAAAATTGGATGCTTTCAGAGTTCTTGAGAATCTTTATTGCAGGAAAATAAGTTTCTCTCTAGTATAATATCATTATCACAGAGATAAGAATAATAAAAGTGATAAGACTAAAATGTTCAATAAGATTTCAAGATTTTTCAGCACACAATATTCTCGTATGCTTAATATTTTTTATTCATGTAAATTTATCTTCATTTTTCAACAATACCAGAAATATTAATATTGCAATTATTGAGAGTATAATTTAATACATTTTTCCAAAACTAGCTTTCTCGCACAACATTATTGGGGAAAAATTTCAAGAAAGATATATTTTCAAACGAAGTTATTAAAAAAATCCAATTTGGACGCAGATTGTTATCTGTGTTTATCTTTGTTCTATAACTTAATTTTCAATATATTAATATCTCATAAGTACAATATAACGGCTCTAGAATGTACTCGATATAAACTAATTAAGGGCCAGAATAATAATCAGTAATACTGTCAATCACGTTCTTGATTACAACATTAATAATTTTCTATATACGTGAAAAAATGAGAATCATCAATCCTCTGGTTTTATTTTTGACAGTTATCCTTAACTCCATAGGTGAATATTATACTATAATACATCTTAAATTAGAAAAAGAATTTTTGGTCTTTCCGCAAATTAAAATATGTGCGTTATTGTTGAGTTTTAGTATCGTCTTCATCCAGTAAGAATTGCAATTCGTTGTCGAACTTTTCCAGTGGTTGTCCACGATCTTCGTTTCTCACATCAAAATTACCACTGGTGAATTTTTTAAACCACTTGAAACACTATGTTTTGCCAGAAGCATGTTCTTCGTAAGCTTCGACAAGCATTCGATGCGCTTCTGGAGCAGTTATCTTCAAGTGAGAACAAAAAACCAGTGCTATCCGCAAATCGTAGTTCGTAGGCACAAAACTTGACATGTTAATGCTTACAGTAAATACTCTGGTATATGGAACTTTGGTCTTTGTCTACTGAAAATCTTTCTCAACTGCTAGAGAGAGAAGATAGCGCTGCCGAAGAGGTCATACGGTCCCTAAACTGATGATAAGCGCCATCTATAAGGAAATTCCGATTTCATACTCCTAAACCAAGCGGATCTTGATTAGACCTTCTGGAATTTGTCCTCAGTGGTGGCCCTGAATATTAAGGCAGAAGCCACAGTGGACTAAGAAACGCAATGGAGACCATGAATTATTCACGGTGAGCACCACAAAATATTATATCAATATAATGTGGATACTACTACATTTAATATTTGACTGAAAAAGGGAGTCCCATTTTCAGAAACGGAAGGATTCTTCATTGCGATTCAGGGCAGAGTCTTAAATACCAAAAATTATCGCAAAAGCGCGTAATATCGAGATGTGGTTGACCAGTGCCGTTTATGTAGAGATATTGACGACTCAATCGAAAAAATTATTTTTTGTTGTCGCGCAATGGCTCAAAGAGAATATACGTACAGACAAAATGAGGTAGCATGCATTCTAACTCAACAACTTGCCCTAAACTTAGGACATCTAATAGAATGGATACGTTTCTATGGATAAATTCCAATGCCTATTTTAAAAAAAGAATATTACATCAGGTTACTATCCAAACGGATGATTAAATTCAAGCCAACTAACCGACATCAGGATGCGAGGAAATAACGTGGAAGAGTCTACACAATCGACATTTCTTTTCCACTTGAACGAAATTTGTGACCAACCAATACAACCAAGATCCATAAGTATAGTAAACTTATCCATGAAGTAAATGCAATATTAAGGAATGTGAAACAAGTATCCATTAATCCTTTTGTCAGATTAAAAGAATCTTTCTAGACAATCAGGTAGCAAGCACCTCTAACGCTCGCAGGCAAATTTGTGTATGAAAATCGCCAATGAAATCAAGATTTCCTCTCACATTCAGAAAAATTCCGTTTTTTGAAGTTATATCGTAAGCCAATCGTGAAAATTATTGGTTTGACCTCAGATTCGGTTTCAGTGGCTCAAAATATATAAGAAAACATGTGTATCTTTAAATATTCCGGACCTTTTTTGTGTGAATGTACATTTTAAAGAACAGCCTTTAGTATTACTATTATGAAATTAAATTTCTATTAGAAATATAAATTAAGCATAACTTAATGTGAAAAACGTAAGTTTTACGAATAAAAATTATTTAAACAATTCTGAAAAGATCCGAAAAACAAAAATAATAAGAGACATAATCACAATCAGGAAGTTTAGGTTCATTTAAAATTTTTCCCCTGGTGATTTTATCTAAAAAAATTGGATGGTTTCAGAGTTTTTGAGAATGTTTATTTCAGGAAAATAAGCTTCTCTCTAATATAAACCAACGAATGTTCCTGCGCAGCGGAAATGTTTTTTTCTTGAGTCCATGGGTGTTTATAAAAAATATCCAATGTATATGATTCTTTAATATTTGTTCATTTAAAATCTGAACGCTGGTGAATTTATCTGAAAAAATTGGATGCTTTCCGAGTTCTTGAGAATCTTTATTGCAGGAAAATAAGTTTCTCTCTAGTATAATATCATTATCACAGTGATAAAAATAATAAAAGTGATAAGACTAAAATGTTCAATAAGATTTCAAGATTTTTCAGCACATAATATTCTCGTATGCTTAATATTTTGTACTCGTATAAATTCATATTTTATTTTTCAAAAATACCAGGAATGTTACGCAGAATGTTACTTGTGTTTATCTTTGTTCTATAAATTAATATTCAAAATATTAGTATCTCACAAGTACAAGATAACGGCTCTAGCATAAACTCGATATAAATTAACGTAGAACCAATATAATAATCAGTAACACTGCCAATCCTAGCCTTGATTACAGTATTAATAATTGTCTATATACCTGAAAAAATGAGAATTATCAATCCTCTGCTTTTATCTTTTACACTTGTCCTTAACTGTATAGGTAAATTATATACTATAATACATCTTGAATTAGAAAAAGAATTTTTGATTTTTCCTTAAATTAAAATATGTGCGACGTAATTCTAATTTTATCTTAATGCTCAAACCCAAGCATGTCGCCCTCCACTCTTGCAAAATAATTATTATATACCTTATCTTGGTACTCAGCGCCTTCATTTTTTCTCTAGCTACCGATGACATACCAACGTGCATTTTAAATATAATATTAATGTAAAAAATTTCATTCGCTGTTTCTTCTTCCAGATTTAAGTTCACCTTTCGATTGTTTACCTAATGGTGACCCTATTCCCGGCGCTGTTCCTTGTAAACCTTTTAATTTTTCTGAACAACCTGATTCTCCTGGTAGCTCTCTTTCACCAGCCCGACCTTCTTCGGCAAGCCGGTCTCCTCGTGCCAAGCTAACACCTCGCGCTAGCTCCAGGTTTTCTGCCACGGGCAGTGCTCAACCTATCATGCTGCGTTCTTTGGACGGATTTGAATATGATCTTAAATTTATTCGGCTAACTTCCTATATGAATCCTCACCGGCTATTTCAATTTCGAAGATACACTTTTCCTACTGGTAAACCAATTGTAATATCCACAACCAAAAATAAATTTGTGCCAATTCCAAACGAAGAACTAATTGTGTTATCATCATTTGATGGTGACATCTTTGCAATATTAGAATCTAAAAAAACTCTTTCTGGAATTTATGGTTCTCATGGCAGAAGAAGAGTAAAAATAAACATGGAAAGCGGCACGGTTACCAAAATGACCCGCGATGAAGTCACGGAAGCTCCAGTGAGATCCAACCAGTCTATTTATTCTCTTTATAAAATCGAAAAACACCATTAACTCAATTAAAACAAATTTAAAGCTGAAATTTGACGTTGTTGGTTGTTCGAAGTCGGCTTAGAATATTACAAGCACTTTTCCTTCATTTATAACTAATAAAAAAAGTAAATGCATTTTGGATAATAAGGTTGATAATTATTTAACAATAATCCTTTACAATAAATCTCCTGCTGCGGAAATCTCCCTCAATGTATTGGCGCTCTATAAAAAAATACAAGCAGCGTTTCCAAGTGGTGCGCTGTAAAAGGAAGACAAAGGTATTGTTATTAAAAATAAAGCGGCTACCCTATTGCACCGTCTACTATTATAGATCGTTCGGGCTCAGGACAATTTTTTTTTCTTACTTCAATGGACTTTTTTGGCAATATTTTCCGTAAATTATTGAAATTTCTCGTGTTATTAAACTATTAGTGAAGTGCGATCTTAACATATTCTGATTCCGTACTATCTATCCTGATGTATAGCCTTACAAGAATCGCTGATAAATTAATCAATTAACTTAGCACTAGATACATGAAGAGGAAAGGAGACAGCTAGAATTTTCTCAAAGTTTTTAACTGCGAAGTAATCTCTTATAACTACGTTGCATTTCTTCACTGCGTCACATTTATTCACCATCTCGCTCTCTTCTTCTCCCTCGGCTTCTCTTCATTTCCTTTTCTTTTATGGGTCTTCTCGCTCACTCTCCTTAAGAAAATGCTAGTCCCTATCTCAACCCAGTTATGCGCTTCGCTGTGGGTCAGTAGTCCCTCGGCTTTCGACCCGTATCGATTTCTGAGCATTCTCTTGTCAGGCTTAAGATGAACCGCTCAGCTGACAAGGCACATTGTGAATCCTTCAGAAGTCTCTCTTTCTCATGGGTGCGCTTCTAACTTATAGTGCTTCTGGACATGACACACCCGCATTTACAAGGTGCAGCTCACTCTCTCCCTTGCCAGGCTTACGATACACCGCTCAGCCGACAAGGTAACCTTGTGAATCATACAGAAGCCTCTTTTTTTAAGATTCTTGTTCTTTCTTTTCCAAGTTATGCTTTTCAAATATCACAAAATGTAAGACTGCTTTGAGCTAGAGAAGTTTTCAGATTTCCTATTAAAGTTATCAGTAATTATACTTATACAAAATCAACAATTATAGTAATTAGATTTTTCTGTTCCGTGTTGTGTTCTTAACTGATTTAGTGTTGTATGTGAATGATTGTTTATTATCGATGAAAGAATATCCGAATGTGAAAAAGTGTTTTAAAGATTTCGGTCAACAGTGCCAGTTTAAAGCTCGGAAATAGCCGAATATCGGGGGGCCTTCCAGGGATTTATAATCATAAATCCCTGGAAGGCCCTATTTCCGGCTATTTCCGACGAAATATTGACGACACATTTGAATAATTATTTTTTTCTATTTAAATAGGAATTTTTCTGCAGATTAAAAATTATATAATTTTAAAAAATTTTCAAGTGAGGCACTTTTGAGCTTCTTAGGCACACTTCCATTTAACCCTTAAGTGCTAGAACGGGTCCCAGGGACCTGTTCGTTTTTTCAGACGTGTTTTTTACATTCTCATTTCTTGCGAAATATTTATTATACACAAGTAATTTTCATATTTATTTTGATAATATTTATTTTCCGGGAATCTGGGCTATAATTTAAAAAATATATTGAACAAAGTCTATTTAAACTGAAAATATTTCAGTTTGAAGTTTTTTCAGGTCTGTTGGACCCGTTCTAGGTGGAATGGAATATTTCGAGTTCCTAGAACTTGAGAAGGATTTCAAATCTTGCCAAATAATTTAAGGAATTAACAAAGGTTCTAAAGAATTTTCGAAGTTGGAGGATATTCACAAAAATGTCAAAGAATTTTTTCCTAATTTCCATGATCTAAACAATTTTCAAAGACATTTAAGAATTATATATATATTTTTTAATTCCAAGATTTTTAGAAACTTTCCAGGAGTTTGAAATCATTTAAATGAATGTAAAATAGTTTAAAGTATTATAAGAGATTGCAAGGAATTATTAGTTAATTTCAGTAATTGATTTGATTTTAGAGTAATTAGAACATTTTAAAACGTTACGTGGCATTTAAAAGAGCTTTTCAAACTTCAAGTGATTTAAAAAGATTTCAAAAAAGAACATATTTTAGGGAAATATTCAAGGGAATTTCAGGATATTCAGTGGTTCTACCACGCAATAAAGGTGGCAGGCCAATTGTAGATGTCAGGAAACTGTGTACGTCACAAGTTCTGAAGTTGCGAGACTATCTCAACATCGAGCGAGATATTGCGCTAAACAACATTATCTATAAAGCATGAAAATGATCAAAAATATTTTATTTAAAGTAATCCTAATTGCTATTTACACATTTCTTTCATCTCTCCGGGAGGTGATGAATGCCACACCAATAAAACTGTTCGTCTTTTAAATCGAACCAGTTATCCAGCCATTCTCGAAAATTTTCGTACGAAGTGTAGCGTTGTTTAGCGAGAGCGTGGCCCAGTGATGCGAAGCCCAGTGTCTTCGAACTTTTTCGGTGGCTTTCCACAATCTTCGTTTCTCATATTCAAATTACCACTTTTGAGTTTTTTAAACCCCTCCAAACACTGTGTTTTGCCAAGAGCATGTTCAGCGTAAGCTTTGACGAGCATTGGATGCGATTCTGCAGCAGTTTTCTGCAAGTGTTCATAAAAAACCAGTGCTGTTCGCAAATCGTAGTTCGTAGGTTAGAGAGAGAAGATGGCGCTGCCAAAGCTGTCGCGCGGTCCCTAAACTGATAGCAAGAATCATCTATGGGGAAATTCCAATTTCATACTGCCAGACCAAGCGGATCTTCATTAGAAGCCCTGGAATATGTCCTTAAGACAGATACCATAGTGGACTTACAAACGCAGTGGAGACTAAGAATCATTTACGATTAGCATCACAAAATGTTATATCAATATGAAGTGGATGCTGCTAGATTTTATATTTGACTGAAAAGGGGAGTCCCATTTTCAGAAACGAAAGGATTCTTCATTTTGGTTCAGGACAGAGTCGCCCATACCAAAAATTATCGCAAACAAGTGTTACATCCAGACGTGGTTGACCGGTGCCGATTATGTAGAGATAATAACGATTCAATCGAAAAATTAATTAATTGTTGTCACGTAATGGCTCGAAGAGAATATACGCACAGATATAATTAGGTGGCGTGCATTCTAAATCATTAACCTGTCCTTAAGAAGATTTATTAGCATTTCAAAATGATGGAAAACGGGATTCCATTTTAAAGCCGCAATTTTGAATATTTTTTCCTGCTTTTTTGCATACGACATCCAAATGTTGGTCTATTTTGCTGGCCAGTGCCAGTTTTTGGATCAAATGTTTATATTTTGTTTAATAATAAAACAGGAGAGAACAATAGAGAAAATTTTCAGTGACACTCAGTGTAGACTCTCGCAGCATTCTCATCGACTGTCGTGAAACTCAAAATGCAGGCACTCTGGGCGCATCAAATGATGCATCGAGATGCTCGTAAATCATGACCCTTTGATTGTTATGAAATGCAGGTCAGTTACAAATGCCTAAAGTATGAGAACATGAATTGATTCAATTTCAATTAACAGAATTAGTCTGTTCATATAATTGAAAGAAAGTAAAAACGAGATTCATGAAAATCGGTCAATATTTGCAGTAATAATATAAATTTTAAAGTGCACACGACAGTATAACCAGATACGTCGTAGCGTTTCTAACTATGCGGAACAAACTATCTTTGCATTGACAATAGGTTTATGCCGGTTACGAAGCCTAACATTTGAAAGGATGACTGGATACAATTTTAATTGCCAGAATTTATTTTCTTCATATAATTGAAAGAAAGTGAAAAACATATTCCGGAAAATCGAGTAATAATTTCAGGAAGAATGGAAATGTTGAAGTCCATTCAAAAGTGTAGCTTTGCCAACAACTTGACACCTACTCCTTCAATCTGAATAACAGTTACTTTATCTAAACTGCTTATTTAAAAAGTGTTATTAATTTAGAATAATAAGCTTCACTAAATGAATTAGCATTTTGCTAGTTAACAATGTGAGAAATGCTTACTAGAGCAATTACTAACTTCCTTCGATGAAAATTATCATTTCCATCTTGTGGATTTACTTGAATTTCAAATTATGAACTTTTTAATAAGATGAAATGAAAAATTGGGTTAAAAAATGATTGTAAGTATTCGATCCATATATAAACGGACAAAATTGTTCCAATGTTTATTTTTAAGAGATGTACAGCATCCTTGAATCGCAGATTTCTACACCTTCATATTCGATAACTATTACTTTGCGAGTTTACAAGTTCGAAACCAGGTTTTAGGCAAATATTTACATTAAAAAGAAACAGCAAATTCTGGTAATTAATCCATTTACTTTTATTGGAGATAGGTCTTCTTAATCTTTATACAGTTTTTCACATAAATTTTTATATGGATGACACATTTTAATAAGTGACACACAGTATTTACAAAGAACCCTAAAAGTTGTCAATGTAACATCGGTTTCGACGGTATACCCTCACATAGAGGAAATTCTCACACAGAGAAGATTCTGCTAAAGCTACAGGTCTTTCAGTAATAATAGGTATGGCTTGAGGGTGGTCTGAAATTTTTTCACCTAATTCCATGCATATCGCCCAGGATTCAACATTAAAAAAATATTTTTCGACGGTTTCGGAAAAAGATTTTTTATAGATGGATAAAAACGCTACGACGTATCTGGCCATACTGTCATATGCACTTTAAAATTTCTATTATTACTGCAGATATTAACCGATTTTCATGAATCTTGTTTTCACTTTCTTCCATTATATGAATAAGCTAATTCTGTTAATTAAAATTGAATGATTTACGAGCATCTCGACGCGCCATTTGACGCGCTTCAGGTTTCCTGACACTTGAGTTTCACGAGGGTCCATGAAAATGCTGCGAGAGTCCACTTTAATTTTCTAAGACAAATTGTTTAAACAATTCTGGAAAGATCCGAACGACATGAATAATAAGCGACATAGTCACAATTAGAAAGTTTAGAGCCCTCGGCGCGCTCAAGCTTACAAGCGAAGTGAGCCGTGCGCATAACGCTCGGTGAGTATGTGCCGCGCATCATACAGATTTTTTTACTTCAAAAGTACATTATTTACTAAATGGACTTTTTTATTTAAAAAATACTTTTGCCTCTATTTTCATTTTATATGCTATACATTTCTTCGGTTTATTCGAATAATATAAAGTCTAATACAAAAACAGAACAAATAAAAAGTAAAGTATATAATATCAAAGATACTGAGTATGAAAATCAACTTATCAGAGGCTGATGAATAATTAAAACTTCAAGTACATGCGTTTACATAAAATGTCGATAAATAAACTTAATTTTTCCAATATTGGCTGATTCATAAAGTTAACACAAAAGTTATAGATCTCTATAAGTGAAAGGTACAGAAATTTTCGATCTATTTCATGAATAAACAAAATATAATTTATTAAAAATACACTATACAAAAGAAAAATTCCACATTTTCATGATTAAAATATAAGTATTTTAACAACTTAATCGCAACTCTACTAATTTATTTGGTTACTAAAACACAAAAAAGACATTTTTCTAAAGATTATAACAATAGTTATAGGAGTAAAGGAGCTATATGGTGCATTAGTTATAGGCCTTTATTTAACTTCAAAAAATATAAATTTATTAGTTAAAATTGAACCAAGTAATTAGAGAAATGACACAATAACCTTTTTCTATTTGTTTTCCATACACAATTTTTTTGATCGAACTAAGGGGTCAATATTTTGAGATTTTTTTGTTCTTGTTTCAGATTTGAGACTCTTGGGTTTGAAAAGATTTTAAAAACATATTTTTTTAAGCTATTTATGTTTCTCACAGCCACCATGTTAAAATAAAAATTCGAGCAAATACTATTCTGATTAGTTTTAATATCCGTGTAAGATGTCGCGTATCATATTTTGTTAGAAACCTTAATATTTTAACTATGGAGCTGACCATTACGGAGCTCACATTTACAACTAAACTTACCCTTTTCTCTTGAATTTGTTAACGTTGACTTATTTTCGAACAACGGCAGTTTTTGTCTGGGATATAATTGTAAATAAACTCAAAATCACTAATAGGATTCAACTATTTCAAGAGATTTATTGCATTTTGGATCTGACCGGCTTTTTTGTACGAATTGTTTTGTAAACAAACGGTCACAGCTGTAGAATGATTGCGAACAGGAAAAACTCCATTGGGCGTCGGTTAGACAGTTTTATAGATCATCTAGGTAGAGTTAAGATACATACTCACACGGGCTCTCACAGACTTGTCACTGCGCATCACGATTAGTCCTGAACCAGAAGTCCTTGTAAAGGGCGCAAAAGTTTGATTTGTTCAATTCATCTATTGAAATATATGCGACTAATATACGATTATAGAGAGGACAGGAAAGTTAACTTGCTTTTAGATGACAATACATCGATAAATCGTGTTTAGTGGTGTTTATAAATAAGAAAAAATATCCAGAACAAAACTTATTTCACCAAAAAAATACGAATTTTCAATAAAATACTTGACTTTTCAACTAAAATAGGTAACTTTCAAACATAAAATTGAATAGTTTAATTTTTGGATAAAAAAATTAATATTTTCAACTAAAACGAAATTAGTCAACACATTGGATTTAGATGAGTTTTCAAGCAAAAAACTGAACTTTCAATTAAAATGGTAAATCTTCGATAACAATTACTTTTAACCAAATACGTGAGTTTTCAACCAAGAACAATATTTTTTTACCAGAAAAGACGTTTTTTAAACAAAATATATGAATTCTTGACTAAAAAAGTTCAATTCTCAACCAAAAACGGAATATTTATATTTGCAATTAAGAAAATCTATTTTCTGCTAAAATGATAAATCTTCAAAAAAAAAGATTAAATTTCTATTCAGATAGTCGAATTTTCAACTAAAAATAAAGTGAATTTTACATTTTTAACCAAAGGTGAAATAGGATATTTCTTTAGTAAAAAAATTCTTCAAGAAAAATGATGAATTTAAACTAAAGTTTTGAATTTTGTCTACAAAAAACTGAACTTGTAACAAATTGGTTGAAATTCTAACCAAAAAGATAAACTTTTTACCAAAAAAGACAAATCTCTAACAAAATGTATGATTTCTTATTCGGAAAGATAAATTTTCTACCCAAAAAAAGTATTTTCAATGAAAATGATAAAGCTTTACCCCATAAACCAAATTTTTAACGAAATAATTGAATTTCTAACCATAAAGATAAATTTCGAACAGAGAAGATTTTTTTCTATCTAAAAAAAATTTTTCCAAAAAATAAATAAATTTTCAGTCAGAGAAAGAAATTTTTAACGAAAATGATTAACCTTTTATCGAAACATTATTTTTCTACAAAATACGCCAATTTTTTTACTAAATAGTTAGATTTTCAACTAAAAAAAGATTTTTTTTGAACCAAAAATAGAATATGTTAATTTTTAGTTATGAAAATTATTTTGAAACATCAAGTAAAGAATTTACAACAAAATAGTTCAGTTTTTAACAGACAAACGAAAAATGGTTTTTATCCAAAAAATGAATTTTTTAGTAAGAAGTTTAATTTTTAAACAAATAAATAAATTTCTAATTAACATTATGAATGTTTCACCCCAAAAAATGCTTTTTCCACTAAATATGTGTACGAATTTTCAACAAAATAGTTTGAATTTCAAAATGTAAATTTTAAATCAAACATTAAATAGTTAAACATTCAGTTAAAAAATAATGTAAAACAAAACAATACGAATGTTTAACAAAATAAATCAATTTTCAAGAAATACATTTTTAATACAAATGATGTACCTTTTATCTAAGAAAATTAATTTTCAACTACGAATCTTAATCATTTACCAAAAAAAATTAAACTTGGACAAAATGCATGAATTTTTAACCAAGTAATTGAACTCTCTGCTATAAAAGATCACTTTTCAACTAAATGTAGAATAATTAAATTAACATTTAAAAAAATTAGTTTTCAATTAAACATCGAACGAGTTTTTAACAAAATCTTGTCACCAAGAAGATTAATTTTCTATAAAAAAACACTAAATCTACCAAAATACTAGAATGAGAAAAAAGATATATTTCGAATTCTAATCGTGTACACAACTAAGAATTTTTGCGGACCTTCCTTAAAAGTTTTCAATTAATAAAATTATTTTTAACCCAAAAACCAAATTTTGACAAAATAGTTCAATTTTCCTAACAAAATTAATTTTCTTCTAAAAAAGACGTATCTTAATTAAAATACTTGAATTTTCAACTAACAAAACTAAGCGGAAACTTCCGTTTCCGATTTAATCGTAGCCAATAAAAAAAATTGCGAAGTTATGGCAGAACTCTGCCTAGAGGATCTTAAGACAGTTTGAGAGTCAGGGTACTGGCATACCTTTGCCTGCTTGCCCGGTGCAGGCAGGCAGCTGCCCGAGACCATTCACACCTTCGTTTTTCCATCTGTAGAAAATTTTGAAATAAACCATGTTTTCATAGTTGAAATTGACGATTATGATAATGAGTTACATTTTTCTAATATAATTTATGAATAAGAGATAAAATACACAGGCCTGAATTAAGTATTTAAGAAATTGTCAAGTTTTTACAGAAGAGTCGTTTTGTCAGTCGTAGTGTTTTTTTATTCTTATCCGGTGTTGATGTCCTGTGTCGCGCAATCAAAGAAAATATATTTCTGTAAGTGAAATAATTCAGTTTTTATGCTTTGGTACAATGTAAATAGTTTTTTAAAGGTGAAATTTCAAATTCTCATAGAAACCGTCAGCTTACAGCAACCTAACCTACAAAATGCAATGTATATACTGTAAAGAAGTTTTATGTAATAAGAAAGAAAAGATGTAAAAACAACTTTCTGGAGTCTCGCCAAAGCCGTACTTAACTTCTGAATGCGAAAATTTAACCACACACAAATGCAGATTTAATACGCGATCCGTCTAGTCAGGATCCGAATCTAGGCTAAGAGGGCAAGAGAAGGAATAATTTGATTGTAATACGATAAACATCACCTGTAATTTGGGTTTTTCGAGCCAACGTACCGCGTTTTAAGTAAGTAAAGGCCAAACACCCCAAATATAATGGGTCGGCACCGAGGCTAAGCAGAGACGACAGAAGGGTCACCACATCTATGAACGGACTCCTAGACAAGAATCCCAGCACTTTAAGATAAAAAGCTATTCGTAAGGATGGACATACGAGAAACTGGCAGCTTTTCAACACTAGAGCAGACAACAGTGGGTGTGGACATTCACAGAAGTCAACAAAAAACCCCTGCGTATCAGACCGAACCAACCCTACAGTGGCACGGTGTGGATATCCAGTACCATGCCAGAAGGCGGCCATGTTCTTAAAGGCCGGAATGCAGCCACGTTAGATTAGACTTCTGAGGACCAATGGGAGTCGC
The DNA here is from genome assembly GCF_010883055.1 of Belonocnema kinseyi. Classification (NCBI taxonomy): domain Eukaryota; kingdom Metazoa; phylum Arthropoda; class Insecta; order Hymenoptera; family Cynipidae; genus Belonocnema; species Belonocnema kinseyi. The sequence goes on from NC_046661.1 coordinate 127,486,217, forward strand.
CGTAGCACGCGCGACGAACTAATCAGCGGGTCGGACACTAAACACGGAAGCTCGAGGGAAACCGAATGGAAATGAGGGCGAGCAGACTGGAAACTGTTACTTTGCGGTTACTGACTCGACGGAGAAGAAAGTCATGGTGGACACCGGGGAAAGAATCCAAGAAAAATATTTAAAACTGAGCTGATCGCGGAATAGATAGAAATCCGAAGGAGGAACTGGCCAGGTAGCTACAAAGTGAGTGGTATTCCTTTGCCATTTTTTCCGCGAGTGTTCCTCAACCTCAGGTGACCGACCTCCACGCTGTGTGTTCGGTGTTTTCCACGTGGTTGTGACCTCGAAGCTGCGTAGTAAGGTCAAAAGTTTGAGACGCCCCCGCCACCCGGCAGTTGCCCCACTTAAAGCCCGACTATAACCTAGTTGAGGCGGGCTCCTTCCAAAAAAACCATTGATGTGGACACTCGATAATGAACGCCAGCCTGCCTGTAAAAATCGGTTCACTCTAGAAAGAAAATAGCGCACAGGTTAAGGGCAGGTAAGTGGCATACATATTTTATTATAGTTAGGTTTTATTTTTTTTATCCTGGACCATCCCCGGCCAGTTGAGTTTAATAGATTGCACCTAGTGAATTTAGAAAACCCGGCTACAATACATATATCTTGGTTTCAGGCTTCAAAGAAACAAAGTTCTGTTTTATAATACAAAAGCGTAAGATATTTAATATTTTTCTCATTTCTCTAGATAACTTATTCGAGCAGTGTAAAAATATTTCCGTACATTATCCATTCTACTCCATTAATTTTGCATAAAGTTACAAAATTAAATCATAGAACCAAAAGTATATAGCCTGAAACCAAGATATATGTATATACTTTGCATTTTTCGGGTTAGGTTTCTTTAAGCCGACGGTTCCTATACGAGATTGAAATTTTACTTTTAAAAAAATATTTACGTTGTACAAGAGCATAAAATTTATTTATTGTACTTACAGCAATATATTTTGATTGATTCCCGCGCGCTTTTAAGATTTTTCACAGACGGAAAAACCAAGGTGTGAACGGTCTCGGGCAGCTACCTGTCTGCTCCGGGCAGGCAGGCAAATGTGTTACAGTACCCTCAGTCTTCATAATTATGTCGGTAGATGAAGTTCAAAGGCAGTGCGAGATTCGAAAATCGTGAGAAATTATGGTAAACAAAATGATTTGAAATATCATAGGACGAAGTTCATAGCTTTTTTGAGAAACTTTAAAAGTCATTTTTTTAATATTGTGGAACTTAAAAATCACCTATACAGGGTCTTTCAAAACGTTCGCATGCGAGTTATATCACTTCATTAAGCGAAAAAAATCGATTAAAAATCACCAAACAATCATATGTCTATAACGCATAGATTAATCGCAAATTAACAATAAGGTTTAGCCAATCAAAGCTTGTGGAACGTTTAAGTTCCTCCCTTTTGGCAAGAGGGAATGGAAAAGGAGGAGTTTTGCGTCCATGTGTTACAAAAAATATCAAAAAAAAAGTATCAATTTCAACAACAAACATAACCCGACCTGGTCTACTGAGCTCTGTCTTGAAGGACAATAGGACAATCGAAGGGATTATCTCCGAAAGCGTAGAGCGAGCCGTAGCTAGAGCGAAACATGTGTTGGGCATAAGGTATTTTATGGTTGTACTTTCCAGCAGCTCGGACAGTAACACTTTTCAAGTAAGAAATGTATTTAAAAATCCT
>NC_046661.1:127488046-127519182 GCF_010883055.1 Belonocnema kinseyi
TTTTCATCAGCTTCCGTTCTGTCAATAAAAGTCTGACAAAAATTGACCCTGCGAGCGGGGTCACCTTCATGCAAGCACTGTACTCGTCGATAATGATATGGATGTAGACCTTCTTCTTTCAATACTCGATAAACAGTTGATTGATGGATTCCCAGTTCCTGTTCTGCATCTCGAACTCTCAATGATCCATTAGCTTCAAAAAAATTCGAAATTGCTTCCGTATTTTCCACCGTTCTCGCCGTTCGTGGTCGTCCACCCCCGTAACTCGGCATCACTTGACCGTGGAATCGCAATCTATCGACGACTCCTAGTACCACATTTCGATCAGGATTACCACGTCCTCTGTATTCATTTTGATAAGCTGCTGCAGCTCGATTTTCTTGTTGGTCATTCTCAAAATACAATCGCAACATGTTGAAATAGTCCAAGACGCCGTACGCATATCTTGCCATGATGAATTCTCTTCAAAAAAAAACTTTTCCCAGATATTCTTTCTTCAAAAAAACCCAACTACTACCAGGCACCTGACACTGACGCACTTGACACATGGACGCAAAACTCCTCCTTTTCCATTCCCTCTTGCCAAAAGGGAGGAACTTAAACGTTCCACAAGCTGTGATTGGCTAAACCTTATTGTTAATTTGCGATTAATCTATGCGTTATAGACATGTGATTGTTTGGTGATTTTTAATCGATTTTTTTCGCTTAATGCAGTGATATAACTCGCATGCGAACGTTTTGAAAGACCCTGTATACTTCAATTATTCAAATGATGTAGACGCTGCAAGGTAACTTTCATTTTGTGAAATAAATGTCATGGTACACTTATTTTATTGTGAAAATTATACAGGGGGTCTACAAAGTCCCGGGACGGTTGAATATTTCCTCAGGTAAAATATTTTTCAAAAAAGTGAAGGTCATTCCTGAAGTAAACTTCAACGAGGAATTCAATGCTGACCTTTATTTTGACCTTAAAGTTAACCTTCATGGCCTTTTTAAGGTCAACTTTGTATTTTTAAATGGAAACCCTCTTTTTTTTACATCTGCAATCGATAGAGTGGAATATTCTACTTTCAGGTACTTACTCAACGCAACCGCAAAGCTTTGACGAATAGCAGAATCGGATTCTGCAACAGGCTACTTTGATTGATTAGGAGATGATTCGTAATGCTGCAACTCATTTTTACAATCGCATAGCTTTTTGTCAAGAAGCTCAAGGTTTTTAGTTGGAACATCTTCACTTAAGCGTGATAGGCAAGGGGACTCACGCTAATCAAGCACCCCGAAATATGAGAGGCAAGGGGACTCACGTTTATCAAGCTCCCCGAAAAGTGAGAAGCAAGGGGACTCACGCTTATCAAGCACCCCGAAGGCTTGGAAAAAACCTTGAAAAAATCTTGAAGATCAACAACAACATCAATACAGAGCTCACCAATGAATTTTTCGTTGAAATTTACTTCAGGAATTGCACTGACCTCTTGGAAAACTTTGTTAATTTTAAATAACCTCTAACTGACCTTGAGCGTTACAATTGACCTATGACTTGGGTACGTACCTGAATGTAGAATTTTCCGCTCTATCGATTGCAAATGTAGAAAAGGGGATTTTCATTTTAAAAAAACAAAGTTGACCTTCAAAAAGCCATGAAGATCAACAACAAGGTCAAAATAAAGGTCACCATTGAATTCCTCGTTAAAATTTACTTCAGGATTTACACATACCTCTTGGAAAACTTTGCTAATTTCAAATAACCTTTAACTGACCTTGAACGTTACAATTGACGTATGACTTGGGTACGTACCTAAACGTACAGTTTTTCAGTCTATGTTGCAGATGTTGCAACATTTTTTTATTGATCACTGTCTTTCCGATAACGTACTTTCAGGGAGTAACAGTCCACGTAACGACTCCTGAACTTCTGACTCCTGAAAGCACAATCAGTGTTGTTAAACAGCTAACGTAAAATATTTTATTAATAATTTTAACCCTAGTTCCAACAGTTAGTCGTGATTTTTGTGCTCCCTCATTTCTTTTTTCTTATGGGGGTGCGTCATTTTTGTCTGCCGTCTTTCTTTTATTCATTTCCATTCTACCTGTGTTCCTGCCATCCTTTTTGCTTGTCTTCCCTTCTTTCCTTTTTTCCTGTGTTCCTGCTATCCTTCTGTCACGTGTTTCCTGGTACTCGCCCCTTTCCCCCTATTTTCTCTATTCCCGCGTATCTTTTTTCCTGTTTTTCTGCGTCCCTTTTTCCCTTCATACCTTTTTCCTGTGTCCATGCACTTATTTTTTCTTTAGCTTTTTTGATCTATTCCTGCTTTCCGTTTGACTTGTTTCCATTTTTTCTTGTTATAGCTTCTCCTATATTTTTGCATTTCTTAATTCCTAAATTTCTTCTTTCCTTTCTTCCTTTCTTCCTTTTTTCCTGCTGTCCTTCTATCTTTTTTTTTTCTATTTTCTAGTGTACCTGTTTATCTTTTTTCTTGTTTTCCTTTTTCTTGTTTTTCTGCGTTTATTTTTTTCTGTGTTACTCTGTTTCGTTTCTCCCCAGTTCCTGCGTTTCCATTTTTCTTTCTTGCTGCTTCCCCTTTTTATTTTTATCTGTATTTCTGTTTTTCTTTTTTCCTGAGTTCTTGCTATCTTTTTGCATTTGAGCTATGTTCCTTTTTCTATTTTTTTAATTTTCTCAAAGTTCCCTTTTTTCTATTTTTCTGTGTTCCTAAGTTCCCTTTACCCCTGCGTTATATTTTCTGTGTGCCAGTGTGTATTTTGTTGTGTGTGACAGCATTTTTTGCATTTGTTTATATAAATTAAATAAATACTTCTAGGTCTAAATAGCTCTATAATTTTTTTTAAATCAATAAATCAACTTCAAGTAATGAAAAGCCAAACCACTGAAATTCCAAAAATCCAAACCACTGAAAATATTTCTACATAATTAAATTAACTCGAGCAAGTATGGTTACTCAGATAATATTAAAATCAAGCAATTATTCAAAGAAACAGTAGAAAATTACTAGGACTTAAAGTGGCAATTATAAAATACATATTCGAAAAAATATAGATCTTATAAAATACATATTTTTAAGAATGTTTTTATGCTACTTTTGTATTATCATTATCATTATATTTTCTCATAATTATCATCATTAAGACTATGTGACGAGTGGGTCCCGTGACCACATTCCTACCTTACCGCCACCTTTCTTATTTCTTAACTTATTTTTACATGAAACGCCACATCTAGTTGAAAATTAAGGAACATAAATAAGAAGCACTAAGAAAGATGGGTCTGGTCCTAAACTTTAATAATTATAAAAATCGAAACAAATTATTTACAAGAAAAAACTGCATTCAAAATTATACAAATTTAGTAACAGACCCACCATTCTTATTACTTCTTGTTTAGTATCCCAAATTTTGAACTCGCTATGGCGTTTCGTGTAAATATAAGTTGGGAAATAAAAAAAGTGGCGGTAATGAAAGAGTTGATTGTGTATAAGAGTTTTTTTATTCACAGAATCTTACAGTTTATCAAGCTGTCGGTTAAAGTTTCGCGATCGTCCGTAATTCCTTCATGCCTTTCCTTTTAACCCACTTATATTTTCTACAGGACACTCAAACGCGTTTTACCGAACTTTTCAGTAATCACAGATCAAGCAGCAATTTCAGTTATGCAATAATTTTTTACCTTACCATTGTATAAAATTGTTACAAAACAGGAAAACATAAATATTTACACGCTATTAAATGTTCTTCTCCAAAGAAGAAACGTATGGGTAACTCCACGGTAGATGATATGAAAAATTCCCAAAAAATAAATGTTTGACAATTATCGTTTTAAAAAAAGTGATCGTCTTAACTTTTTTGTTGAATGAAAAACTATTTTATCAAAAAATTTAAAAAATTTGATCTAATATTTAAAAAAATGCCTAATTTAATTATGAAAATTCAATGCAACCATTTTTCAGTGTACTGCATTTCGAAGGATTAAATATTTTTTAACAAAGAATGAAAAAAAAATTAACACTAACAAAATTTAAGGGTTACATCTCCCTCGGAATGACCCGTATATTTTACAAAATTTTTCGCAGAATAGTGGGAATCCATCAGAAGCGATTAATCTACTATCTTTTTGATACTCTACTCACTGCCATAATTTTCATTAGGTTCGTTATCATCTCCAGTATCGCTGTCATCATTGTCTTCTCCTACGCGAATAATGAAGGATTCTTGCTGCTGATACCAGCTTTGTAGATGTTCATTTAAGGTTCCTTCAGATGTTCTGTATGGATCTTCTTCAGCCTTTGCGTATTTTATGCAATTGGTCCACAACTCTGCAGTCACCTGTTCCATGGCCGTTATGAACATTTGCCTAACATCCTCCAGCTTGCAAGTATTATTATACTTAGCCACGAAATTTTTGACGTATGCCCATATGAGTTCAAATGCATTAAACTCGCGGTGAGCAACAGGAAGCCAAAGTAACTTTACATCAGTACGCCCTTCTTCTCTGCCTATTTTATCTAGAATATAAATTTTAGGGTATTTATGGGGGTGATACAAATTGTAGAGCGCTGAAACCGTGAACCGTTCATAGGTCTCAATAACGAAGGGCAAGGCAACTTGACGCTTTACTGACCACTCAATCAAATCAGCCTTTCTCCACGCCTTCGTTGGATTTTGAAATTCTGGATCAATCATAGTGTGGTATCGCGCTTGGTTAATAACGATTGCAGATTTTTGCGGAAGAAGTTTCACAACTTTTCGAAAACAATCTACGTAATGTTTAGCATTCATTTCATGATGATAATCGTAACTACCTTTTTTTCAAGGAAACAGTCCATTGCTTCTAGTAGATAACCGTCCTCACTACCAATATGACAAATTATCAACCTACTTTCTGCTCCAGAGGGTTTGATAAAACCCCCTCGACAATTTCCAATTTCTTTCACTTGGTGACGATAATAGTCATAATTAGTATGTTCCTTTTGCAGATCAGGAATGTCTTCTTTCATTTTGGCATGTAAATCTTCAACTGTATGGTATATTTTTTTAGCATAAAAACTATGTACTTTCCTTCGAATTACGCCTTGTGAGAATTCACCGCAGTCTATCGCCGGTCTGCCACTTTTTTATGGGGTTCCACAAATTTTTCGTCGTTCTGTCTTACCTCATTGCTGATTTGATGAACAGTGCTAACGGAAATCTGCAAGCATTGGGCTGTTCTCTCAGTAACTTTGTTGATGTCGTTACTTCTGCCTGCATCTTTCTCTGATTGAAAATAATTCCTTGCTCGAAGAATCATTGTTTTTGCTTCAATATCGTAAGCTGACATATTCTGTTTTTTTTTTTTGGAAAAATCATTATCCTGCCCTGAGGTTATAGTCTTCCACTTTTTTGTAAAAAGCAATTCCTCACTAGCACATTCCTCGTCACTAAAGTTTTCACAGTCGTCGCACATGTTTGACATGTCACTATTATAATCAGAGTCTGATGAAGAACGATCCCTTTTTGTTTCTTCACTAGAAAGACAAACTAATAATTGAACTTGGTGGCAACTTGACATTCCAGAAACGATCCAAAAACTCCTTGCTGTGACATGAGATTACTGCACTGATCGCGGGTCGCAGAGGCTAAATTGTTCTTGGCTTCCAGACAATAATCAGCCCAGGTATTGTAGACATGAGTTACAATTTTTTGCCGAACAGAATAGTTACTTCTAATATTTTTTTATAAGAGCAATCACACTAAATAAACAGTCACCAGAACCACCGGCTTCTTGAATACTATATTTTTCACCATTCATTGTAAAAACTTTCGATATTTCGACTTGAGTGAGTTCAACCTATTCCGGAAAACTATTTACGAAAAACTGGCGGTCTCAGGAAACTGAAGTCCCAAAATTCGTTCTCCGAGTCAAAACAGGGAGAAAAAGCCCATAGAAACGGTTTCAAAGATCTCAAAAGTTGTACAGAAATTGGAAAGTGCCTACGATCGCAGAAGTAATATATCTAATCATAAACAAGATGGTAAATTGCATATTGAAGCTGCCAACAACGATAGCAAATTACTCTAAAATTCAATGTAGTCTGCAATTGTAAAACCATAAATCTGACCCAGAGCAGAGGCCGATGTAGCGAAAGATGAGTTTCAGCAATTATAGAGCTTTAATCCTAATTGGCTCTCTTTTAGTTGATCAATTTTGATCAGGTAGATTGCACTGCAGTGGTGAAAATGTATGCCTCTGAAAATTCGACTTCGATTTTTCTAAATCGATGCTACCTAATTTTTTCGTTTTCCAGAAAAAGAAACTATGTTTTTTTTAATATCCCGTGTGTGAAGTTATTGTTAAACAGATAAAACATACTATTAATTTTATTTGTTTATCATGTTTATTAAAACCATTTATTTGTAATTTTAAGGTTCTACCAGTTGAAAATAATCAGAGAAGTAATCTGGATTGATTTTCTAGAATTTAAAATAATAGTACTCTTGAGTTCACACATGTGTTATTGTTTAAATTTAAGGTTTAAAACTGCATCTGTATATATAGGACAAGGAATATTGAAATTGTAGACACTCGCAAAGGAATAAATCGATTCTATTCTGCTCTAATACTCTTTTCAATTTTTAAAAAACATTCGCCTTATTAAACAGCATGTACAAAAACGTAATTCTAAGTTAATCATTACTGCGTGCGTAGAAAAAGATTTTTCTATGTATAATAGGGGTCTTCAAAAATAGATCCTATATCTGCAAGAGATCCCAGGTCAAATTCACTGTCATAAGGAAATTCACTTTCAATTCCTAGTTTTCTTTGGTCTAAAAAATTTTCCGGTCATTTCCTGGTTTCCCAGTGTAGCGACCAACTTAAATAGGGAATTACAAAATACCGAGCGGAATGCGCGCGGTCTGACCATACGCAGATACCGCGCAATAAATTTTTTAAAATCGAAGAACAGTGTCAATAATTATAGTTCACACACGAAATACTCTAAAATTCTTGTTGATTGGGTTTTTGATGCCTAATGGACATTCCGCGATTTCTTTTTTGGTTAATTCCTTAACCGCGCTGCTGCGTATGTTCATTTTCGCCCGTTTTCCTCCCGTATAAATGAAAGAGTTGACATTTGGTGTATATATTCCACGCAAAATCGTGGTTCTACCGTATTTTGTGAATATTGCAAAGATGTCACCATTAGCCGTTAATAGTACAATTTGTTCTTCGGTTGAAATGGGCTCAAGGGAACAATGCCTTGTTCTCAATTGAATTGGGGCATCGGAATGAAAAGTGTATCTTCGAAGTTTGAAAGTCTGATTCTGATTGGTGTTGGGAACAAGTCGAATAAGTCTAAGTTCTTCAAGCTTTAATTCAAATATCGCAGAAAGAGGGTACATGACAGGAGGAGACCTGGACCTGACACGAAGAAAAGGCTCGGCAGATGTAGAAGAACTGGCAGAAGAATGTGGCGTGGCAAACGAAAGAGTTCTTTCAGGAGAATGGCTGTCAGAAACAAGACTAGATATAGTACTAGGAACACCTGGAATAGGCTCGCCATTAGGCAAACAGTCAAATTGTGAACTTAATTCTGCAACAAGTAATAAGGGATTACATGTTTTTAAGTGTACAATCGTATATTGGTATACGATGAGTTTTAAATGTGGTTGTAATTGTTAATGTGGTTGTCAACGTAGTTTTCCCCGATTGCAACGTTTTAATCGAATTCTGACTCACATTAAAATTAAATCATTTTTTCAAAAAATCCTCGGTTTTATTAAAAAACACAGCCCCACAAAAAAATGTCTGCAAGCCGAGCTAAACCCGCATACCAAAACGTTTTTAAGGTCACCGAATCCGGGATCAGTTTGACACCTTCAGGTCAGGATTATGGTTAATTAAAGATAAAATGGATAAAACCATTGGATCGGAGAAAACCTCTATTCTCAAACGTCTTTGGGGTCGCTGAAACCGTATCCGGGGTTAGTTCGGCTCCATAAGTTCAATTCCATGATTTTCTTAATTTTGACCTCATGATGACCTTCATTCCGATCTAATAGTGTAAAAATGACCCCGGATTCAGGTTTAGCTACTCCAAAAATGTATTAAAGTAGTGGTTTACGCCGATTTAATGGTTTTTCCTCATATTGTCCCTCACTTCACCTGGATTCTGATTGAATGAGGTCCAAATGGCCCTGGATTCGTATTTAGCGATGCCAAAAACGTCTGAGAGAAGAGCTTTTTTCTCCGATCCAATGGTTCCCTCCGAGCCAATTCTTCCCTCCGATCCAATGGTTTTCTGCGATTCAATGGTTTCTTTATTTTGACCTCCAATTCACCTTGATGCTGGCCTGATTGAGTCAAACTGACCCCGAATTAGTATGGTCGTTCAGCTCGGAGTGCAAATTTTTTTTTTGCTGTGAAATTATTCCGTTTTGTTTAAGATTTGAATGTTTTTTAAAATTCGCCTTTTAAGCTTCAAAATTTAATAATTGGTCTTACATTTTTTAAACTTTTCAACACCTTTTTTAACTTCTGTATTATTATTACTATTATTGCATTTCTTGTATTTTTCAAGTAAAACTTCTTTTCAAACAGAAGGAAATTGAAAAAAAAAAAACGATAAAACGCACGACCGAACGTACGATGGAACCGGATCTGGATCGAGAAATTTCTATGTCTCTCTCTTAAGCACCATCTAAACTTTCTCTCTCTATTAGGTGATATCGTTTGTGCGAAGATTTGCAATTGTATTTTAGTAATAAATATGAAAGAGTGAAGAAAATTTTGTCCCCAAATGCAATTACTTTTCAAGAAATAAATCATCGTAAGTTGATCAAATATTATTAGAACTGTTTGAAACATTGATCTACACTCCAGATATACTTTAGCAATGCCTTTAAAAATGAAGAAAACTTAAAACCACTTATTGTTTAATAGTATTCAAATGAAATTTTTTTAATTCTTGTCAGATATTGCGCTAGCCAGAGAATTATAAAATTAGTGTGTGCAGAATTTTTGAAGATTATTTAAGATAGTTATATTTATAAACATTCTACTAAATAAAAACTCTGTGGCAATGGGCCCATATGAAATAAGTGAAAGTTTACAAAATTATAATTTCTAAATATAGGCTTCTAGAAAATGAAAAAGACGAAAGGAATAAAAAAGAAGAGAAAGGGGTTAGTTGATTTTATTTTCAGGAATTATCCATATTAATTTGATAATTGATCATTGAATAGTATTTTAAATGTGATTTTAATTTCATTTAGATTTCTCAAATTGTTGTAATCATCGTCTCTTTATATCATGTCAATGATTTTCTATCTTTTTACCATAGAAGCTGAAGTTTTGATCACGATAACAATAAGAATGCCCATGAATAGGATACAAATGCTGTATTTCAATCTGTAAACTTTTAGCTAACAGTGACAAATAATAAGCCATTAAATAATTTTAATTGTGTCCTGCACAGCTTCCCGAAAAGGAAAATTTATCTTATAATAATAATTCAATTTCATTTTTCATTGTATGAAATCCAGTTGAGCTCGTCCAAAATTGTTCCCGGCAGATTAAATGGCAATAATTCTGATTTGCGTCAAGATAAAAAAGTGCTCTGAAAGTTATAGATATATACATCATATTATTATATTTACCAATATATATAAGGATAATGGCCAAGAACAAAACTAGAGCGTAGACAGTCCTCATATCTTCTAATTTGAGGAAAAACTGATTAATATACTGTTAATTAGAAAGGATGTTATTAACAATGTAACTGATGTTTGTTCTAGTGATTCATTAACTTGTACAATATGTAATATAATTCTTATCTCTTAAATTGAAGGCCTTAAACCTATATTCCGTGATATTTAATTACTCTCGACGAAAAAAAAATTGAACACAAAGATTAGAACAAATTTCCCCATTTAAGCAATCTCTTACATTTTAGGGAAAGCTAATTTTTATACACGAACAAATTATACAATGTCTACTATAATTAACTTTTTAAAACTGAAAATATGTATTATGCTTTTCCCTCGAACTTTTGGCTGGTATGGAGTTACGTATAGGGTCATAGAAGCCAATCAATTTCCGATATTTTTATCTCAAGTTTCATTCTTTAATTTAAAATAGTTATTAGTTTTCATGGCCAGCATGTAAAAGCTTTTCTTTCTTCAATGAAAGACCTATTCAGTACATTTATCGATGTCGTTATAAACATCATCATCTCGAGATCAAGAAATTGATGACACAATTAACGAATAATAAAGTAATTTTTTTCAGGTTTTTTTCAATTGTTTCAAACGCCGAGCACTTTTAATTTAAAACCCCATCATAATTTCAGAAGATCGGGAGCACTATTCAATGTTGACTGATTTGAAAGAAATATGGAATTTATTTTTTTCCTAAAACAAACAAATTTCGGAAGGGTAAAGGGGTAATCGACCGCCAAAAATCGAAATTCAAATTGTTACATGTATAAATGTGGACACTATTCTTTCACTCATTAAAGGCCTTTTTTATAAATCTGAAAACATTTGAAAAATGGAATTTCTGAAAATTACAAAAAAAAGGAATTTTTTGTTAAATAAAAATTTTTTAAAATGATCTTTGAGAAGTTGCTTGTAACGAATCTTTAAGAAATTGTATTGTATTGTCATTAAATGAAAATGCTATTACAGTAACGCCATGCTTTAGTAAATAGCAACTTCGTGTTTTTCAAAACACATCTATTGTCATGGAAAAACAAAAGAAAATTTAACCGATATTTGGGTAAAGATTATCCTGTTCACAAAATTTGAATTAGTACAAATTTTACTAATTTATCAGCACACCTAATTTTAATTGATGGATCAGTTTTTTTTCAGAAACGTACTGTTCTTATCAGTAAAAATACCATAACTGAAGTTAATTAGTTATACCGCAACTTTAATGAATCAATTATAGACTTAGAATAAATTTTTACAGGACCAATTTCTAATTAAGATTTTATTTATACTTCAATATTACTTGCAATATTGAAGTATAAACAAAAGTTTATTTAAATATTTTTCCTCAGAATATATATATATATACTTAGTGTAAAACAATACACAGATGTAAAGGTTGTCAAGTACTAATAGTGATATACATGAGAGCTAAGTTTACTTTCGAAATTATAAAATGTTTGAAGCAATTATTATTATGCATATAACAAACAATATTACTTTTTCAACTTGCTAAGTTGCAGTTCGGAAAAAAGTGTATAACAAATTTATTGCCTGAGTAACAGTTTATTTTCATTAAATTCCAAAAACTAACTTATATATAATTAACAAAATTTTAATAAATACGAGTTATATAAATTATTGTTTATCTAATGATAATTATTAGTTTGAATCACTAGAATTGTTTTCGATACCCATTTTGAATTCCGCGCCAAGTCCGCGACCCTAACGCAAGCGCAGTAAATCAGGTCGCCCGAGTTCGTAGCAGAGACAAAAACACGTTGAACTTATACAGTGATAATTTTGGAGGGAATACAAGATTTTGTGAAAAGCCAAAAATAATTGGGGTACCTTTTCACGGAGACCTGTTTTGAATTAATCTTTGAATTAATTTGATACATCGAGTTCGTATCGTGGTTATAAACCAATGAAATTTGTTAGAAATTATTCCTGTGAAAAATATTAATTCAACGATTAATTTTAACAGGCCTCCATCATAACATAACCTCTTCTAATGAACTGCTTTTTCAATACAAGTATAATTGATCAATCAGTTATATCAGTGCAGGTACATATAACTGATTCAATTAGTAATTTTCGTTTTACTAATCCAAATAATACAATTTTAGTCATTGTCAGTGACTCATTTCTAGCCACAGAAATTAATATAATTTACTTCATCGGAAATCGATGTAAAGTTTATCTTCTATTTTTTCTGTGTTATGAATCAAGTGGATGACTGTTGTCATTAATTAATAATAACTGTTATCATTCATGTATAATGAGAGAATGCGTTTTATTCTGGTCATACACACAATTTTGGAATTTGCAAAATTCTACAAATTCAGCTAGGGGCGTCGAAGCCGTGTGGACTGGGTAGGCTTGAACCCACCCATTAAATCACTAAATCTAATAATAAAATAAACCTTATATTTATCTTCAGTTTATATTTTTTAACATATTTTCGGTGAACCCACCCATGAAAACAATCGTTCCGATGCCCTCGAATTCAGCTAATTGTTGAAAGTTGAAAATATTTTTTATATACATAATTTGAAAAGTATTCTTTTTAATAAGAAAAACACCCAAAAACTTTAAATAGGAAGCCTGAAAAATAAACAGGCTCCAAATTATATAATTCATTTTTAGATTTTTCTAAAGGTTCATCAATTTTATTTATATTATTGAATTTATTCAGAAAATTGTGATTTAAGATTATTTTAGTTGTTGTTTTTCTAATAATCAATTTAAGTTCTTTATTTTTTACATTTTTGATGCCATTTTCCACATTTGCATGATGTTTCAGCAATTTCATTTGGGATTTGTATATTTGATACATTTTTTAAACAATTTTTCAAACGAAACTCTGTATGTCCTATTAGATTCCAAGTTTTTTTATTAAGCGAAACTTTAGTATACATTTATTTCTTTTTTCATATTTTAATTTAATTGAATTAAAATCTTGTGAGTTTAAAAAAGTCCAAATTGGAATGTCTTTCACAATATTTGAAAACACTTATTTAAAACGATTAGATTCGTGTCCTAAATCATACTGTTCGGTATACTTGCTTTATAAAGTTGAAAATATACTTAAAGTATTTTCTTAAAATAATTTGTTGCTTTTAACTTTATCGATTTTATTTTAGGTCAAATAGTTGCAAATTAAAAAAATTAAAAACTCGACACAGACAAGATTGATCATTGAGCTAAAAAAAAACGCTTTCTTTCTCTGAACTCGGAATTCACAACGTCTTTATAATTAAAATCGAATTAAATTTTTATCTGTCACTTTAAATTCTTATTTTAGGATTAATAAATTACTGTTAATGCATTTCCTACTCATTATTTATGATAAATATCATATTTGAATATCGACACTATTCAAAATCAGCCCGCCTGCAGTAACAAATCGTGTTGCCGACGCGACGCAAGCGCAGTTCAAAAACTTCCCAAGATCGGGAGCACTGATATATAGGCCTTCATATTTACAAGTTTGCTACATAACCTGTAAATGATATTTATCAATTCATTATATCTATTTTAATTGCAGTAATAAATATTATAAGTTAATTATGTTCATTAAGCGATGTCCAACAGAGTTCAATAACATGTGTGCTTTAAGGTAAATATTGTGTTATTAATTAAAAATAATGTCCAAGTGGGAAAAGCGAAAAATAGGTTATTTAGGAATAGGCTCAATTAAATTTGAGATCCTTTCGAACCCCACGTCAGGTATCATTTAGAGCTCATTTATCGGTTTTGGTTCCTTTTCAGAAAGTGGGGTTCATTTTTGTTGCAGCTCCTTTGGAACCAAAAATGGGTTGCAATGGAAACTTCAGTTTTTTCTGTGTACCAAAAGTGCACAAAACAGATTTAAAATGGCTGTAGATTATATAGAATAAAAATTAAATTTAAACCATAATTTAACAAAAATCTCCAAAAATAAATTTACTATTGCTACTAGAACAGTATTAAATAACACCGTTTTTTTATAACAATAAATTTTTCAAACAAGTTTCAGGTTGTCATACGGGCTCCACATTATCCCCTATTGTATCAAATTTAGTAATGGAAAATTTAGAGAGAAGGTCTCTTGATAGTTTAACTTTTACTCCTATTCTTCGCAAAAGATATGTAGTTGACATCCTAGCAATTGTTCCTACTGAAAAAATAGACGAATTTGTTAAGACTTTCAACAATATGGAAATTTCAATTAAGTTCACGATTGAAAAAGAGGAGAATAACTCTATTGCTTATCTACATTTATTAATGATTAAAACTTCAGAAGGTTATTTAATAACAAATTGGTATAAAAAAGCGTATTGGTCAGGAAGTTATTTGAATTATAATTCTCATCATTTATTTTCTCAAAAAGTTAGTCTATTTAAAGGTCTTATTGATAGATGTGTTAAATTAAGTAATATTCAATTCCGCAAAGAAAATTTAGATCCACTTAAAATGACTCTTTTACAAAATAATTTCCCACTCCAGTTAGTAAACAAAATCATTGAAGAAAGAATCCATGAAATTTATAATAATTCATTTAAAAATAAAAAATTGATTGAAACTTATAATAAATATGATCTAAAGGTTTCATTTGCTTATATTGAAGGTCTTTCTAAGCGTTTTAGAAGTGGTTTAAAAAAATATAACATTAATATGTATTTCAAAAACAACCACACACTTCATAAATTTTTTGTTAACAAAGGCAAAGATAACAAAGAAAACTCATCTCATTTAGTATATATGATGAATTGTAAATGTTGCGATAAGATTTATATTGGTGAGATGGGTAGGAGATTAGAGACTCGTATTTATGAACATGACAGGGATTTTGAATTAGGCAATCAAAATACTAGTTATTCACAACATGAATGGCAATTTAATCACTATTTTTATTTTGAGATCAATAATATAAAAAATTTAGCTTGTGAAAACAATACTCAAAAAAGAAGAATATTAGAGTCTATTTTCATAAATAAATTTATTAAAAATTCCAACAATTTGAGAAATTAAATATTAAATATAAATAAAATTTTTCAAAGTATTTTATAAAATATGATTTATATATAAATTATTAAATAAAATGTTTCCAATTTTTAAATTCAATTTACTTTGGCCCACTTTTCATTAAATTCTCCATTTTAAAATCGACCTTTCCTAATTACTCATGTAAAATTGACTTAATTTTTAATTTATTTGTTAGTCCATGTTTGTCTTTCTAAACAATAAATGTCTGTTGTCGTTAAAATTTTATTTTAAAATGTAGTACAAACTCGAGGGATTTGTAAGGTAATTTTTGAAGTAGCTTCAAGTCCTAGGGTTTGTTCTAAGAGACTTGGAAAATCTAGAGATGTTCGCATTGTGAAAGAATGTTTTTCTTTTTGATTTAGTCCTTTATTTTAGTTAATATTGAAAATCTCACACAAGAAAGAGGAAAGCATAACCAATAAATAAATTCAAACAATCTATTATAAATAATGACAATCAAGACTGATTAATTCCTGAGAGTTTAGCATATTTAAGTTGACCCGTTACTGTGGCCTTCATGTAGTAGTTTAGGTAACAGATTGTCCACTTTATTATCAACTGGACGTCCAAAATTCGTTTAACCCTTAGTTAGATGTTAATGACTTCCAATAAGTTTAAGTTAAGAAGTTGCGGAACAAATTTAAATTGGAATCAGTTTGAAACAATCCAATAATGGGAAATTCAAGATTTAGGTCTCCCGGTATACAACACCGTTACGAGGAGACACACGCTAACATGATAGAATATGACGTTTGCGACACTAGACACTAGTTAGTTAAATCGAAAACATTCGTAATAAATATAGAAAAACTATAACGGTTTGCAACTTAGTTTATTTTATTTGTTCATAATTGAGACTTGCTTTGCAGCAAGGTAGGCGTTATTGTGATATCTTGGTCATCTTTTTATTTGGAAACACTATTTCAAACTATTCTCTGTTTACCACAGTAGAAGTAAAACGCTACTCTTTCTTTCTTACTAATCAACTTTATTTTTTTCATATTGTATATAAAACGCGGTACCCAGGTCTGCTTTACGAATTTCATCGCGGATTAATAAACAGGATTAGTGAGATTTAAGATATAAGAAAATGTAAATATATTTTAGCAAAGTGATCAACGAACATTGATTTATTATTTAAGATTAGAGTTCAATCATAATGAAATTGCAATAAATTTCTTTCAAAAATATCTTGGTAAGAGAACGAAAAGTTTTTTTTTTATGTCGTACGAATAAAGTCTACATGGGGAATTGACGAAAAATAAAAGCCTTGAGGAACAATATACGTTGACTTTTTATTATAATCTGTACTCATAACTTACTTGAAACATTCTAAGGCAACTTCAAACAGACAATATTAAATTAAATTTTCACATTTGTTTTATTTGAGTTAATGCCGTGGAGGATTGTTTTACACGAGGATCAGCATGTTCTATTTTAAAACTCCATTTGATTTGGCGGTGGGCTCCTACTGGAACTTCCGTGATTTCATCTCTAGTCATTTTGGTAACCTTGTCGCTTTTCATGTTTATTTTCATGCGTCTTCCGCCTTCAACATAATAAAACCCAGCAAGAATATTACTAGTCTCCAATATTGCAAAGGCAACTCTATCAAATGTCGATAATACGATATGTTCTTTTTTTGGAATTGGCGCCAATTTATTCTTTCCTACGAATAATGCAAGTCCTTTATCAGGAGGAAAAGTGTATCTGCGAAGTTGGAATATCCAGTGCGGATTCCTAAATGCAGTAAGCCGAATAAATTGAAGTACTTCAAGTTCATATCCAGATCCGTCAGAAGAAGGAAGCCTAGTAGGTAGATTACTGCATCTTACAGGAGATCTGGTCCTGCAACGCAGTGGCGACTCAGCAAAAGGAGACCGCCTTCTTGGAGAGTAAAGTCTAGCAGGCGCAAGAGAGCTGTCAGTAGAATCAGGTCGATTTGAAGAAGAAGAAGTTCCGCTAGGAGGAACATCAGAAATGGGATTACTATTCGGTAAACAATCGAAGGCTGAACTGAACTCTGCAAGAAGAGACAGAAAATTATATTTTTTCCTTTTATATTGTTTTTAAAGACACGTTGGCATGTCATGGACGTCTTGAAACAAAATTGAGGCTGCATATTCTAGCAGGAGGTACATCTTTATTTTGCAAAAGTGTAGGGGTTTGCTGCATCTGTTTGAGCTACACCCCCCTCCTCTACATTAGTAAAATAATGCTATATATATGCTTTCTGCATGTGGCGCCTTAATTTCGAAGCAAGACTCCAGACATTATGAGAAGATTGTCTACTTCAAACCAATTCAAATAGTTTCTGGAAAAAATAGCAATTAAGATAAAATGCATATTACGCCAGAGGGATTTTTATCGACGAAAAGTTTCAAAATTTGAGACATTTACCAATAAAGTTCGGGATAACTAGCAAAGATGAAAACAAATGATAGAAAATTTTCATTTTTTTAGCGCATATAACATATGATTTATGCTTTAATGTAGAATGTGTTTCACAGTGTTAATAATGATTATTTTGGTACTTCGTTAGGTTAGATAATGTATATCCTATAGTCGTTATATCGTAAATAAGCCAGGACTCGGCCTTATCTTTATGCGTTGTTGATATTTCATAAGTCAATGTGAAGAGAAAACTTTGATTATCATAACCATATTTCGAGAAGTGACTTACGTCACAGCTCAAAAAATTTTAGTTTTGAAGGTTGTTGACTAACAGTCGCAATATTATTGAAATATTATTATTGCTGGTATTTTTAAGAATACCATGTATTATCTATTACGAGGAAAATATTAAACATACAAGGACATCATTAACTGAGATTTTGTTATCTCTTATCGAACATTTTATTCTTATCGATTTTATTTGTTGTTCTTATCGCTCTATGATGAGATTTTATTGACTTGAAAATTACTTTTCTGAAAAAATATTGTCTATGACAAAGACAGCATTGAATCTTTTTAACTGAAATCATCAGGGAATATTTAAAAAAAAATCAAATAATCATATGTTTTTGAGATTTTTTAAGTTTTTTTTTTAAATTGAAATTTTTTACATCTGTAGAGATTCTTTTTTCAGGGAAGGTAACTGTTTATTTAATAATATCTCGTCATTTCGAAAATAATTCTATTGGTTCCTTTTTAACAGTAATATATTCCCTTTAAAAAATGTGGGGTTGTGTCATTAATTTTATGATTTACGGAAGAGCTATAATAAATGCTGTTTCTCTTAAAATTACCCCTCCCCCTAAAATCACTACTGTAGGCTAATAAGCAGTTGTTCTGATAAAGGAAAAAGAATGCTTTGAAAATATTTCAAACAAAAATTGAAAAATTAATAATTTTGCATCAACTTTTATTTATGAAAATTAAAATAAACTTACTAAAAGCACACAGGGAAAACGAAAAGAAGAAAAAATTAAAACAAGCAAAAAGAAAAGCAGGAACGCAGGAAAAAAGGGAATAAAAGAATAAATAAGGCAGAAAAACAAAAAGGAACGCAGTGGAAAAGGAAAGAAAAGAATGACGAAACATTGGAAGAAAGAAACGCAGGTAAAAAGAAAACGAAAAAAAAGTAAAGCAGCAAAACAGGAAAAATTAAACAGCAGTAAAACAGAACAAAAGAAACACAGCGAAAAGAAAGAAAAGAGAAACGAAATGCAGGAACAAGGGAAAAATAACACAGAAAAAAAGAAAAAGGAACCTAGGAATACAGAAAAAAGGTACGCGAAGAAAAAGCAAACGCAGCAATATAAGAAAACAAAATAAAAGGAACGCAGCAAAAAAAGAAAATGAAATACAGAGCAAAAGAAAAAAAACGCAGAAACACATAAAAACAACATCTTTTTGCAAATTGCGCCTTAATTTTGAGGTACGTCTGAGGAAATGAATTGTACATTACGTCAGTAAAATTGTTCTTTTTGGAAAGTTGAAAATTTTGTATGAAATTAAAAACATATTATATTATCATATTATATTCACCAATAGAGTTAAAGATAGCGGCCAAGGATAAAACCGGAGTATAGATGATCATCAGATTTCCAAGAAGGTACTATAGTCCTTATTTAGTAGAATATACTGGCTTCAAGATAATACTTTTGAGGTTTTTAGATTTCGTTTACTAATGTTAAGAACAAAATTTTGTTCGCCTCAACTATGGTGGACGAAAAAGATAGAGACTTCTTCGAATCGCACTTCGATTAAAGTTTCAATCTAAACTAGAATGTTTTTAACCCTTCCAGTGTACACCTATTTTTTCGAACATTTCCTACACACTGGGTTAACCTGACCCTGTTTACTTTTGGGTTGTCAATAACTTAACAACTACTGAATCAGAGTACGATATATCGATATTTTAACTCGGTATTTATAAAAGGATATACCAAAATTAATATCGATATTTCAAAATAATTTCGATATTCTTTATGGTAGGTATTCGTTTTTCTGAAAACTCATTTTTCCTAAAATATATTTTTCTGGAAAAATCACTTAATTTGCGGGCTATGAAGAAATAAATAATAGAGAGATTCGTGTTTGTGAATCCGGTGAAAGCGATTGTAGAATGACACTTTAATTGGCGGTTATAAACATTCTTTGTCGTTTAAATTTGCTTCTACTTTTAAATTAGATAGAGAAAATAGAAAAGAAGAGAAAATGTTGGGCTAACTCAGAAGTGGAAATTTGGAAGTAAATATATAAATAATAATACCAATAAGTAAAATACAATGTATAAATTAAAAACGATGCATATAATAATTTTTTTCATTTTAAAACCTACTATTTTCGTGATAACAAGTATTTGTGACGTCGTTTCAAATTGGGTTCAAGTTTAAATAATGTGGATTATTAAGTAGTGATGAAAAATTAATATTAAAATGTTTAAAAAATAATTAGATGAATAGGTTTTTAAAGATTCGTTCTGTTAATTAATCCTGGTACTCCAGGTGTTAAAGATATACATCTTTTCGGAAAACTTTCGTGGAGGGCTGAAACTTAAGATACCCAGATGGCTTTCTGTAGGCCACATTGTTCTAATGATTAAACCTAGTTTTTCAAATATTGAATATACATCATCCTCGAGTAAATAGGGTTAAGCACCGAAACTTAAATACCTGGATTGTTCTTTAACAGTTCGGTCATTCCATCAACTAATCTTCGTACAGCAGGTGTTAAAATCAAGACCTGGAGTATCAGTTTTAATTATTAGAATGAACGGAACTTTAAAAGCCCATCCGGGTCCAAAAAATTTCAGTTGCTAACACCATTTCTCCGAGAGAGATGTGATTTTATCAACGTGCCTACCAGGTTTCATTATTGGAAAGAAAGAAACTTTTAAAAACTATCTGGGCATTGCAAACTTCAGCTCTTAACACTACATGACCAAGGAAGTTGTTTTTTTCAATACGACGTGACAAACCTTTCCTTTTTGCTCTTTTTGGCATCGCATTTAAAATTAGAAGCAAATTTAAACGACCAGGAATTCCACTCATTTTACTGATCCAAATACATATAGAGATCTATACATTTCTTTGGTCCGGCCTCTTCTTGAATTCGCTTCTGTTATTTGGTCACCTACTTATTCTAGCTCCTATAATATTGAAAAAGTACAACACAGATTTCTTAGACAATGGGCTATAAGGGCTGGGACACCTGTTGATAAATTCTGCGACAATTATTTATCCTTTAAATTATTATCTAACATTCCATCTCTTTCTCTGCGACGAATCTACCTTGATCTGTCCTTTCTTTTTAGAATTTTGAGTGGCTCTATTGAAAGCTTTCAATTAAGAGATCGTATTAATCTATATGTCCTGGGTAGGCCAATGAGAGGCAGAAAAAATCAATCGTTTGCAATAAGTCACGCAAAACTAATGCTGGTAGCCGTGGTGTTATTAGAATTTCCTCTGCAGGTAATGAATATGTGAACAGACTTGAATTTTTTGAAGCCTCCCCTTTAACATTTTATTCTTCTTTGCAGCGCTTGCTTTATTTCGAATAGTTTATTGTTACGGGATACTGATAGATTTTCTTTTGTTTTAAATTAGTTTGTTTTATAATTGTCTCTACTTATTTATTTGTTTTTATTATTTAATGGGACTATTATTCTTTTCTGAAATAAAAATGTTGCTATCTTGCGTCTCTAATGATTCTTCTTATATGATGTTATTATTTTTAGTTACCAATTTTTGTTATCATACGCAATGTAAAGGGTTTTTACCCATTGAAGTTGTTAAATGAAAAAAATAAATAAGATACCTAACTCCTATTTGTAAAACGATTTCCACCGAATTAACAATCCCGATCTCCTCTATCATTCATTTCTATATCGAACGTAAATTCAGTGATTTTCTGCAAAATGAGTTGTAGGAAAATTAAGATTGCGGACAAATGAATACCTAGCATTTTTTTATTTATTACTTGACAGAATGAACCGTGTTTATTTGTTTGACAATTTATTTCTCGCAAATTCAACTGAATAGGCATTTTCATTTTTTCATCCAATGTGTTTACATTCATCATATTTACTTCTTTATTTAAAAAGACCAAAATATCGAAAATATTGATAATATCGATATTTTGTTTCCGATATAATGATAATATCGATATATATATTTTTTTGCTATTCCACCGCTATTATAGATCTTAAAGAATATTGGAGGAGATTCGTGATTTTCTCTGTAAGAAATTTATTTTATAGCGTTACAGTTCAGCAATTATGAAATTGTAAAAAATTAATTTCGAAAATATTTGTGCAAGAGAACTAAAAGAAACTTTTTCTTTGTTTCGTACAAGAAAATTCTGTATTTTGCATTGACGAAAGACAGAGGACTTGAGGAACAAAATACTATGACTATTTATTAATATTTGGTGTTACACGTTACTTGTAACATTTTAAGGCGACTTCGAATAATTAATATTATATTTCAGTGTTACATTTGTTTTAGTGGAGTTAATGTTGTTGAGAATCATTTTTAATACAAGTGTTTGTATTTTCTATTTTAAAAGTCCATTTGTTTGGGCGGTTGTATCCCACTCGAACTTCCATGATTTCATTTCTGGTCAGTTTGGTAACCGTTCCACTTTTGATGTTGATTTTCACCCGTCTTGCGCCGTAAAGACCATAAAATCCAGCGAGAATTTCACTAGTTTCCAATATTGCAAAGACGTCACCATCAAATGCGGATAATTTGAGCCGTTTATTAGCAGGAAAAGTGTATCTTTGAAGTTCGAATAGCCTGGTGAGGGTTCTTATCGGCAGTAAGCCGAATAAATTAAAGTTTTTCAAGTTTCTATTCAGATCCCTCACAAGATGGAAGCCGAATAGGTCGAACACTGCACCTTACAGGAGATCTGGGCCTGATGCGAAGATGTGACCCAGCAGAAGGTGGCCGCCTATCCAGAGAATAAGGTCTGGCAGGCGAAAGAGGCCTGTCAGGAAAATCAGATCGGCCCCAAAAATAAAAAGATCTGCTACGAGGAACACCAGGAATAGGCTTGCCATTAGGTAAGCACTCAAAATGTGAACTTAACTCTACCAGGGGTGTTAGTTGAAGTTTGCCGGTTTTTTCAATAAAGAAAACACTTAATCCTCGAGGGAATCTCAAAAAAAATTTATTCAAAGTATTGACCACTGGATTCTACACATTTTTCTTATCTTTCAGGCAAATCATGGATACCATTCCAAAAAAACTTTTTCTCTTTCGAGGCAAACCATTCGAAGAGCCATTTTTCCACTTCTTCAAAATTGGCGAAGCGCTGCTTTGTGAGTGAGTGTCCCATCGATGCGAAAAGGTGGTAGTCGCACGGGACGAGGTCTGTAAAGTACTGTGGGTACGATAATATTTCCCAATTCAATGCTTTAAATTTGTTCTTCACCACTTTAGCGGTATGAGACTGTGCATTGTCATGTTGTTGGACAACTTTTCCATGTCTTTGGGCCCATTCCGGCCGTTTTTCGATCAACGCATGATTCAAATTGATAGTTTGTTGTTGGTAGCAATCCGTATTGACCGTCTCACCAGGTTTTAATAACTCGAAGTAAAACACACCACACTGGTCCCCCCAAACACAGAGCATAGTTTTACGGCCAAAGTTATTTGGCATTGGAGTCGATGGACCGACCTCACCAGGTAAAAGCCATTACATTTCCGCTTCGGGTTTGTGCCAATTGTTGTTGCGATTGGATTGGGTCTTCATTCAATAACGCCTGCAATTCCTCGTCTTCGAACTTTTTCGCTCCACCAGGATGTTCATTGCCTGTTACATCGAAATCTCCACTTTCAAATAGATTTATATACCTATAAAGTTAAGGATAACTGCCAAAGCTAAAACTAGAGTATAGACAAATTTCATTTTCTCACCTATATAAAAAATAATTAATGCTTGAAACAAGAATATGATCTTCAGTGGTACTAATAATTATTCTGGTACTTTTGAATTAGTCAGGCTTTCGCCTCGTCTTTATAAGATATTTGTATTTCATAACTAAATGGAAGGAACAACCTTTGATTGCCTAAGCCCGTGCAGAAATTTTGGTGTGACGCCAGTCGGGCCCCGATCGGGAAAAATGTGGACCCGATAGGGTAATCTGTCTAGCGCCAGACCGAAAATGAAACGCCCTACTTGACCGGTCTCAGATCTGGGCTACTATGCGCTACTATGATTAAATTTTACTGACGAGAAACTTACTTTCATTCAGAAATATTCTAGTATAAGACAGATAACATCCAATTTTTTAAACTTAAACTAGCAGAAAATAATTTTCAAACAAAAAAATACTAAACAATCATATACATTCCGTGTCGAAATATAAGTCCTCTTTTTATTCTTCTAAATTCTCTCTAGCATCGGAGACTTTACGAGGATCTGATGAGGATTATTAAATAAATAAATATAATGCAAGTGATATTTAACTACTCAAAATGTTGCTCAGTTTTGAAAAATAGCAATAATGGGATGATATGCAGATTAAGTCGCACAAATTTCAATTTTCACAAAACTGAAAATGTGTTTGAAATTAAAAATATAAAATATAATATTATTATATTATATTCGCCAAAAGTGTCAAGGATAAATTCCAAAGATAAGACCAGAGTATAAATGATTACAGAGTCACACACAAAAAAAAGTTTATTATAAACGATTTTCTCAAAGTTAGTTAAAAAAATTTTGTAAAAATTAATAACAATTTAATATCAGGGTCTATGATAGTAATCACATTGTATTTCTTTTAGCGTTTCTCTCCAAAACTAATGTAGAACAACGTGAGATGAAAAATTTATCACGGGCAGAAAATATCTCAAATTATTTATAAACATATTAGATTTATTATTAACTGCACTTTCGTCAATTCAAAAGCATATTTTTATACTAAAAATTCATAAATAAAAATGTTAACGTCACAGTTTTTAATATCCGTTAAGGCGTATACGAGAAAAAGGTGAGTCATGTTAAAAAATTCTTATTTTCTTGTTATTAGCTTTTATAAAAAATGTGATTTACAAGTTTCAAGGTGCTACATCTAAAACTTTCAAATTTTATTAATTATTTGAAGCAATAAACTTTGATTACCGCATCTGTAATTTGGGAAAAATATAGAAATTTCTCCGAATTATTTGTTTGTTAATTAATTTTCCATAATTATACTTTTGTCAAGTTACATTGCAAGAAATTTGAATGGAAACAATATGATATGTTTAAAAAGTCTCTTAAGAGTATAAGTGTTAATATTATAAACAAATTTAATGAACAAATGCATTATTGGAGCATCTGTCTACGGGAAAATTCTTTTATTTTTCAATGTCAGACTTTTAATTGGGATCTTTACGATAAATTTTGCAACATTTACGATAAGTTGATAAATTTTATGATTTCTTAAAACAAATTTAACGGACAAATACAGTGTCCGGGCTTCTGTGGATGGACAAATTGGTTTTCTTCGATGTCAGTCTTTTTAATTGGGAACTTCATGAAGATGATCGTAAAACTGATAAAAAAATTTATAAATTTTGCTAAAGTTATCTGGAATTTCCTCATTTAAAGAAATTGACATAAAAAAAGAATTTTTCTGTCAAGAAATGCCTAATTACTGAATTTGTTCATTAAATTTGTTTATAATCTTAAGAGAAATTTTTAAAAATATATTATTGTTCCCACTTAAATTTATGAGAATATAAACTAAAAACCCGTGTAATTATGGAAAATCGTAGAAAACATTTTTTCAACAAATAGTTTGTTTACAACCAATTTTTTTGTTTATTGTATAATATTAAAACATCTTTTACAAATGCTACTCTGTTCAACTTAGGCGTTTTCAATCATTTTTCTGTCATTGACTAGCACCGGGAATGTCAAATATAAGAAATGGATTTTTTTTTGTCCAAATCGGCCAAAATTTTTTTAGGCCGCACGTTATTTCGAACGAAAAACTGATTTTTTCCCACTGTCCGGCGTCGCAGTAGCGTCCACTGATTTTAAAAAATTTCAAATTTCAAACTATGCCTGGAAGAAGTTTTCCAGAAATTAAGCTAATGTGTCTATAAAAATACGTGGGAAGAAGCTTTTCAATCCCAAACTTAATCTCCTTAGAATTGGGTCCTGAACATCCATATAGTATATTAAGAATTTATCTATGAAAAATAATAAAATTCACTCCAGGGCAACAAAAAAGTAATATTTATGGCAATGGATCGATTGTAATATATGAAGCTTCCTGTATTATTTAAGATTTTGTTATAGGATCTTACAGTTTAAAGTCTATTCTTAATATCCATGATTATGACGCCATGGCTGTAATGTTATCGTCGACCGAAGCCGAGAATTCAATCACGAATATATTTCGTTTCTCAATGTCTTGGAGAACGATATCAGGCTTCGAGTGTGCGATGCAGACTGCTGTGCGAAAATCGGAGTTCCCGAAGATTTTACGCACTGTAAAAGCGACAAAGATTCTAAAAAAGCGGCACAAATTTAAAGACTTAATCTGTCGAAGAAGATGCTCTTTCAAGATGTATAATTACACTTATATCCACATTCTCAAAGTCGTCGGGAACGCCAATAATCTTTTCTTTCTTTAGCTGAATCTTTGCATGCTTGTCGAATCCAAAGTACATAACAATCTCCCCTATGTTCCTCTTAAAGATATTTCAAGCAACTTGAAATGTATTGCACCAGAAGCATTCGTGGGTGAAAATGGTTTCATATTGTTTTACGGTGTATGGTCTCTTGATTCGCACAATTTTTGGCTTCAGCTATTTGTTAAGAAAAGAATAGTCATTTTCCATGGAATTCGCTCCATAGAGCTCGTGAATGATACTCAGTTATCATATCTGCTCATATAATAACAATTCGAGATTGTTCAAACGATCTTAGTTAACAATTGCATTATTCGGCTATTTTTCGTCACACAAACTCCATTCGTTGGATGTATTTAATTTTTAATGACTGATCTTCGAGTAAAGTTAGGGGATTTGGATAAACGATAACAACTGCCATTGTTATGAATAATTTCATTAACCATTACTTATCTTTTCTATTCGTCATGAAATGAAAACCGTCTTCCACCCAGAATTGACTGCAGATCACTAATTGATGATACCCATTCATTATTTTCGATCATCCGATAACAATAGTTGATTGTTTAAACAAATGTAATAAACAAATACACAGTTTTCGTTCCATTGTGAAACGTGCTGACGTTTTCTATAGCTGTACTCTACAAAAAAGGAATGTTCGCTCTATAGTTATTAAGTATTGATCGCCGATTACTGAAAACAATTAATGATATTTAAAATATAAGAAAGTATAAAAAGCATGCAAACTTCACAATATTTTCGCAAGAGAACGAAAAGAAACTTTTTTTGTGATTTGGTACGAGAACAATCTGGATAGTGCATTGACGAAATATAGAGGCCTTAAAGAACAAAAAAACATCGACTATTTATTATTATTCGTAGTGACAAGGAACTTGTAACATTCTAAGGCAAAATCGAACAAACAATATTATTTGTTAGTTTTACATTTGTTTTAGTTGAGTTAATGGTGGGGGGGATCGTTTTTTACACAAGGGTTTGTATTTTCTATTTTAAAAGTCCATTTGATTGGGCGTTTGGCTCCTACTGGAATTTCCGTGATTTCATTTCGGGTCAGTTTCGTTACCGTGCTACTTTTCATGTTTATTTTCACCCGTCTTCTGCCATAAGGACCATAAAATCCAGAAAGAATTTTACTAGTCTCCAATATTGCAAAGACGTTGCCATCAAATGTTGATAATACAATGTATTCATTGTTTGGCATTGGCACAAATTTATTTTTTCCTACGGATAATTTAAGTCCTTTATTATCAGGAAAAGTGTATCTTCGAAGTGCAAATAGCCAGTGCGGATTCCTATAGGGAGTAAGCCGAATAAATTGAAGTTCTTCAAGTTTATATTTCAATCCGTCTAAAGAAAGAAGCCTAGTAGGTAGAGCACTGCATCTAACAGAAGATGAGGTGGACCTGGCACGTAGTGGTGACTTGGCTGGAGGAGACCCCATGTCCGAAGAAGAAGGTCTGGAATGTGAAACAGACCTGTCAAATAAATCAGGTCGGTCCGTAAAATAAGAAGGTCTGCAACGAGGAACACCAGGAATAGGTTCGCCATTAGGTAAGCATTCAAAGTGTGAACTTAATTCTGCAAGAAGAAACTGAGAATTACATTTTTTCCATTATTTTTATTTTTTAAAGGAACGTTGTTATATCATGGATGCCTTGTGGCAACATTGAGGCGCCAAATGCTAACAGGAGATTTATCTTTATTTGGCAATGGTGAAAGGGCCGGCTCAGAACAGTGAAAAAAGATTATCTATTCTAGACCAATTTAAAGAGTTTTTGGAAAAAATAGACATTAGGATAGTTGGCGCATTACTTTGAACCAATTTTTGGACGCGGAAAGTTTACAAATATTCTTAAAAATTTAAGATATATTATAGTGTTTTATTTACCAATAGAGTGAAGGATAACTGTCACAGATAAAACCAGAGCATAGACAATTCTCATTTTTTCGCTTGTATAAAAAATTATTATTGCTTCCATCAAAAATGTGATTCACAGTGTTACTAATTATTATTCTGGTACATTTAAATTATTCAGACCTTCGCGTCATCTTTATGATATATTTATATTTCGTAAGTCAATGTAAAAAAATGTAATTACCTCAACCGTAGATTGTGAAAAATGAAGCGAATTCTTCCGAACGTACTCCTATACAAATCTAAATATAAACTGAACATTTTTTTAAGGATATACAAATATTCTGGACGTCCATATTTTTCACTAGGTATTTTATTGCAAGATTACCATTACTTATATTTTGAAAATACAAAAGATTATTTTTCCCCAAAAAATATTAAATCTACAAACACATCATGAACTGAAAACATGTTATCTCTTAATTAGCATATTATTCTTATCGCTTTTATTTGCTATTCTTATCGCTACTATTATGAGATTTTTTTGGCGAGAAACTTCCTTTTCTAATAAATATTTTGAGACATATAACGTCCCATTTTTTCTGAAATCAACAGAAAATCATTTTTAAGAGGAAAAATGTTTAACAATTATATACTTTTAAAACTTTCGGAATTTACTTTTGAAATTTAAATTCTTAATATCTTAAGGGAATCTTTTTTTTTTTGAAAAACCAAGTGTTCATTTAATACAATAATATTTCGTCGTTTTTAAAAAATAAAGGAAAGCAGGAGCCCAGGAAAAGAGAACCGCAGGAAAAAACTGAAAAGAAACCAAGGATGGAAGAAACGTGGGAACTGAGGAGGCACGGAACGCTGTAACATAATCAAAAGAAACGCAGGAAAAAGGAAAACAAGGAGAGGGAAAGCGGAGACATAAAAAAAGAAATCGTAGAAATACAGGAAAGAAGAAACAAGTGAAAATAATATTAAGATAGTCAAAACAGAAAAGAGGGAATAAACTAGCCAGGAAGACAGGAAAAAATGGGAAAATTAAGAAAACAAAAACATATTAAAGGAAACGAAAAAAAAACAAAAGCAGGAAGAAAGTAAAAAAAGGTAAGTGAGAAAAAAGTAAACGCCGGAGTATGGGAAAGCAACAGAAAAAAGGAACTCAGAAAAAAGGAAAAATGGAACACAGGAAAGAAGCAAAAAGAAAAAGGAACGTGGGATTACAAAAAAATAACTGCTTTTTACATATAACGCCCTAATTTTGAGGCAGATCTGAAGAAGTTATGAGACGTTTTCATATTTCGGACCAATCCAAATAGTATCTTCAAAAAACAGCAATTATGGGATAAAATGCAGATTAGGTCAGACAAATTGTTATTTTCGAGAGACTGGAAATGTTTTTGAAATTAAAAATATAATATATTACTATATTATCTTCACCAATAATAGTGAATTTATTACGTGTGTGTTTTTTTTATCTCCGTAAAAAGAAGTACAAACCGTTTTTTTTGTAATACTTTGTTTCAGTGTGGTGCTTTATATCCTGTTAAGCCTAAAATTAGGTTCTTTTTTATTTGACTTATCCGGTTCGTAAAAATATCTTGTGAAGCGTCTTTGCGACAATCACCTCCAATGTTTAAAATCGACCGCATTGATGACTCAGAGGCGTCTTCTACTCTCTAACATCAGATACATTCGACGCTATTTCTCTAGCCGTGGATGGGACCGTAGGGGATTTTTTTTCCTGGAAACGGTGTTCCCCCACTCTCGAGTCTGATCTTGATTCATGGCGCTTGATGCGAATTGTTTTGCTCGCTACGTACATTGCCGCGCGCGGTTCAGTGTCCACAAACAGTGGAAGTTTGATTTTCAGAACTCATATTGTGGAAGTAATTATTTCACGTTTGGTTTCAAAAAATTGTGAGCACATTGTTCTCTCGCGGAATAACCTGAAAAATAGTTTAGCATTCAGAAGTTATTGATAAACCTTTGACTAAATTTGCCATATTTGTGGTTATCTCGTGTGACAAGAAAATTATCAAGTTTAAAAAGATTGCTTTTAAAATTTGTTTAACATAACCTTTAA
Source organism: Belonocnema kinseyi (assembly GCF_010883055.1). Lineage (NCBI taxonomy): Eukaryota > Metazoa > Arthropoda > Insecta > Hymenoptera > Cynipidae > Belonocnema > Belonocnema kinseyi. The sequence continues at coordinate 127,517,838 of NC_046661.1, forward strand.
TATTATTGTAAATAATGAAAAGATTTCTATTAGAAGAAAATTCATCAATTTTGAATTGATAATTAATTGGATAATGAGTAAACATTATTGCAGGAATAATAGACAAAAATAAATGATTATAGAATAATAAATTTAAAAATAAAAAATGGTAATATAATGCATTGATTTCATAATTATAGTATGTCATACTATATTTTGTTAACATAACAATAAATAAAATATAGTATATATAATAGATCCTAAAATAAAATCTTGATAAAAAACTTATTGATAAATATTTGTTTCTATATGCATCTTTTAGTGTTTTTATTTCTTCTAGGGAAATGCCTTATTCATTCGGATAGGCTTCTCGGCCTATGCGGCTCTATATGGAATTACCAATAGCCGCTATGGGGTGGTTTATACATGCTTCTATTGTTATTTTTATTTCTTCTTGGGAAATGACTTATTGACTCTGATAAAAAAACATCTAAATAAACAGAATTCCGACTTTTGTAATTTATTTATATTTATTTATAAAGAAAACACAGGAGTTTTATAAAACACAACTTTGATTTTGGGTTTGCACCGTCATCTGAGTTGAAATCAGTCGCAAAGTCAATAGACCGTGAAGGGGGCTGCAAGAATTTTCGTGAATTTGAATTCGCTACTTATATCTTCAATTAATCCAAATCATCCAAATTAAACAAAGCGAAGTGTAATTGTTTTATTAATAAAATGTAATATTAGTTTACTATTTATTAGTTTTATAAATGTTGTGGTTGCGAAATAGCTTGAATCACAAACCATATAGGTATATGTGCCACACACAAACATATTTTTCACAAAAAAAGATATTCAATTCATTCTGTTCACATGCATTTGTTTAAATTTTCAATTAGAAAAAATCAGATTTCGATCAAAAACCTCAATTTTCAATCAATTTAGAACAGTTATATTCTGAGTTAAAAAAATTATTTTTAAACAAAAACAAAACGAATTTTGGACAGAAAATCTAAAAAGATGAATTTTCTAGCAAGAAAATGATTTGCTAACAAGAAAGCTGATTTTCTACGAAAAAGTTTTATTTTCTTTAAAATAGTTTAATTTTTAACCAAATAGTTGAATACACACCACAAATTTTAATTTTTGACAAATAAGTTGATTTTCAACCGAATAGTTTCATTTTCAATCAAATTGTTGCATTCTCAGCTAAACTGGATTAATTTTCGAGCAAAAAACATACATTTTTAATAATAATAAAATACGAGGGTGGATTGATAAGTTTCCGGCCTGACCAAGAAAAACAACGTTTTTAAGAATTTTTTTTTTTTATTTCTCAACATAATCTCCTCCAAGTCTGATA
>NC_046661.1:127519282-127520364 GCF_010883055.1 Belonocnema kinseyi
GCTATCCTAAATGATAGGATTGTTCGGGCAGTTGAACCTGTGTGGCAAGAAATGTATGAACAACGAGGCTCAAAGAAAGGCGTAGCCGGATGTCGGGAGAACTTGCTCATCGATAGATGTGTCTGCAAATATGCAGCATTCTACCAACGTGACCTATCGATGGCCTGGATTGATTATCGGATAGCTTTCGATTCTACATCCCATAGACTTATCATCTGTCTTTTGGAAATCTTAAAGGTTCATCCTCGAATAGTTGGGTGCATAGAGAGATTGATGCCGCTTTGGAAAACCAGATTTACTATCTCATCTGGCAAAAATCGTGTGACAACTAATAAGGTCACGTTTCAGAGAGGTGTCTTTCAGGGCGACACCATGAGCCCTACTCCTCTTTTGCCTTACATTATTGCCACTATCTTTAGCACTGCGCCACTCCGGCGGGTACTTGTGCGGCAAACCTGCAGATCGAAAGTACAAGGTCACTCATGTATTTTACATGGACGATCTTAAGATCTATGTTAAAAACAGAGAGCAACTGCATCTAGCTCTGGGGATTGTCGAACGATATACTAAGGAAATTGGAATGGAATTTGGGTTAGACAAATGCGCCAAGGTTTATTTAAAGCGAGGAAAACTTGATGGCATCCCTGAAGATCTTGAGCTCGTTGATAGAAGCGCCATACGACATCTTTGCGCTGGAGAGACTTATACATACCTGGGCGTGCCACAGAGCCGCATTCAGGATGTGCAGTCTATAAAGGATACTCTCCGAAGCAGATACAAACGTCTCATCCGACAGATTTGGTCTTCCGAACTGTCGGCGAGGAACAAAGTTTCTGCAACGAACATGCTTGCCGTCCCGGTACTACTCTATTCATTTGGAGTAGTTCCATGGACGAAGAACGAGCTCAGATCTCTTGATATTGGGACAAGAAAGGTTATGCACATGAACTAAAGCATGCATCTTAACTCTTCCGTTCCGCGACAGTACATCTCACGCCGTCAAGGGGGTCGCGGAATATTGAGTCTTGAATGTCTTCACAACAGGATTATTCTGGGTACAGCACATAGAGTTGCAAATGGAA
>NC_046661.1:127520464-127525433 GCF_010883055.1 Belonocnema kinseyi
CAAGCTATCTAAGGATGGTACTATAGAACGCCACCTCCAGGTAGGCCTAGTGGCGCCATCTCTTGGTCAGGCCGGAAACTTATCAATCCACCCTCGTATATATCAATTTGAAGTAGAAAAACGCAATTTATAATAAAGAATATCAATTTTCAACTAAAACACCTTTTTGTTTGTTCCGCGTATCTGCACGTTTTCGAATACCATAATTCAAATATGGGTATATATATTTTTAATATATAACGACAGAATGCATGTGACGGAACTTTATTTTTAATAAATCAAAACAAATATGTGAAGCAGATAAAAGACGTTTGGTGAGCACAACTAGACAAGGTCTGGATCTTAAAGTCTCTCTGTATCTCTCTTAGTTCTCTCTTCGCCATTTTCCTTTCCCCTTTCTTATTTCCTTTTCTCTTTACCCCTTTCTTATCCCTCTTGAATTTTCCTTTCCCCTTTTCCAATCCAATACACCGTTTTTCCCCTTTTAACCCTTTCTTTTTCTCAATTCCTCTGTACTATTTCCCCTTTCTCCTTCCACCATTTCCCATGTCTTCATTTCCCCGTACTCTTCACTATTTTTTCATGTTCTTCCCGCCCCCTTTTATTTTTCCCTTTCCCTATTTCCGCCCTTTTCCTTCCCTTTTCACCCTTTCCTGTTTCTCATTTTTCCCTTCTCTATTCCTTTTAATTATTTGGCTTTCCCCTTTTAACCTTTCCTTTTTTATCTTTTCCCCGTTTCTTTCAACCTTTCTCTCTTTTCTTGATTTTAACCTTTACATCCCCTTTCCCTTTTCATACATGCGCCCTTCCCCTTTCTCTACTTCCCCGTTCCCTTTACCGTTGTTCATCTTCCTATGCTCTTTTCCCTTTTATTTGTCTCTTTCTCCCTTTTCCTCTCCCTTTGCATCCTTTCCGCTGTCTCAATTTCTCCTTCCTTTTTCCTCTTCCGTATTCCTTTTTTCTGTTTCCCTTTCCCCTTCACCTTTTAATCTTTCTCTTTCCAATTTTTTTCCCGTTCCCTTCACCCATTTTCTTATTTTTCCATTTCCCCCTTTCCGTTTTCCAAAAGAGAAAATAAGAAAGGGGAAAAAATGAAAATTGAAAGAGGAAAAGAAAGGGGGAAAGAGTGAAATAGGAAAAAAAAGCTTGAAGGAAACGGGGTTCCCTCCATTTAATGGAGGATATATAAAGAGCCTCGTTCGTATAGATTACAGATGTAGTTGTTCAGAGAACATCAATTTTAAGATGAACATTTTTTAAAAATGTTTTTATTTTTAAGTACCGGCTATATTTTGTATACAGAAAAATTAAAGAGTATTTTGGCGCAGCGGTCTAATAATCGCATACGCAAATCACCCGCTAATTTTCTGACCAACCGCCCTTTTTTTTAAATAGAACACCTATCCTCAACGCTGCTGAAGCTGCATCGTTTTATTATATTTGGTATTCGAATGCTAGCTAATGTCTGAGCTCTATAAGCTGTACTTAGATTTATATTGTTTTATAGTATCACGCGCTAATGATCCAATTGGGCACAAAATTTGGTGACGTCTTTACGACATCGTTACGACATTTTTACGACATATTTACAACACCCTATGTCCATGTCGTTTCGGTGTCTTTGCGATATCGTAAAGACATCGTTAGATCATACGACTTATTTACGATATCGTAAAGACGCCTTAACGACATAGACGTAGACTGTCCTAAAGATGTCGTAACGATGTCGTGAATATGTCGCCAAACTTTGTGCCCCCTGGGATGACAGCACTATTTCTTGTGCTTCCGAAGGAATGTGTTTCCTTGAGAAAGCTTTGCCGATACTATTCCTGCTATCAAATTTTCTATTAGCCTTTGAGGCACATAAGTCAATTTCAAGTCTTTCAAATTTATTTATGATTTTTTGGGAGTCAACATTTGATAGTTTCCATTCAGATTCTAAGTTCTCTTATCTTGATAACGCGTCTAGGGGCTCGTAACTTTTCCGTTTCGAACAGTTCAATACAGAAATCAAAAGAATTTATAATGAGGCGGGAAAAATTTACATCTTGTTTTTCAAACCAAGAAACTTTTTTGAGTATTGATAATAAATCCAAGTTTCTTTAATAAGGTTATCGTTGCAATAACGTTAGCCTTACCATCAGTGAAGGTTTTTTCTACACAGAACATATCATCAAGGTATATGACGAAAGGAAATCCTTCAGATCTAAGTTTATTCACTACAGGCTTCATTAATTTTGCGAAGACGAAAGGACTTGTACATAAACCAGGGAAGAGGCATTTAAACTTATAATGTTAGTCAAAAAATTGAAATCTCAAAAACCTTTCTATAGGATACATGGATTGGGACCATATAGTAAGCATCTTGGAGATTAATCGATGCCCTGAAAAACTAATTTCTTTGCAGTGCGTAAGTCTTTCATCTTAAAGTGATCTGTACAAATAAATCTATTTGAATTTTTCAAATTTAAAAAAAATCTGAAAGAACCGTCGGGCTTAGCTAAAAGAAAGAATGACGAAATAAATTGATTTTTCTCTTGGTTACATAATTCGACCGCATATTTTGAGAAAAGTTTTTCAATAGCTAACACGTAAATTTTCATTTCTGATCCTTCAGACATGTGAACTATAAGGACTGTATCTGCAACAACTTCTTCGCAAAACGAAATTCTGTACCCATTGATACATGACGTTGGGCCCCTGCTGACGCATTTGAAACCCCCACCTGGTTAGATAATCGTCTCTTTCCCTGCATACCTCCTGGGTTTACATTTTTTCTTAAAGACGAAGGCTGATTTAAATTAACCGTAGACATTTGAGTTTGAATGTTTTGATCTATTTTGTCCATAGTATGAGCTTCTTTATTTCTATTGCTCAACTTATCTCTAAACAAGTGTGCGACTTAGCCTTTTAGAGTATTGAAGCTAGACACTGGCGGATATTGTTGAGGCAAGTCATACATTACAAGCTTTTTTAAACCTTTTGAAATCCAATAATCCCATCTTGCAATAAGAGAGGGATGCATTTTACAGTAAGCGGCTTTTTAATCTCGTGGATCTCCACGACAAATTTTAAAAGTATCCTCATCAAACTCGACAGATGTTTCTCCTTCTGTAACGATTTGAGTCTCCTGATCAATCTGATCATCCACGGCCTTATTATTCTCTAGATTGGTCTGGCCATCTTGATTGTCTTTTCCACCTACGAGAAACTCATAGAAAAAAACACTTTCTCTATTCCAAAAGATATTTTTCAGTTTATCTTGTTTCTACAGGTCCTGTAACTCGACGCCGATTCGCTAAAGGATTAGACCACGTGCTCTTACAGTGTCCGATACGTCCGATCACGATCGATGACAGTGTCCGAGGTTCGACTGTAATTTCCCTTTCCTAACATGCAAGTTAATCAGACGTGGATCTAACCTATTTTGCCTATCGTGCAAACTTGCTAGTCTTAATTATTTGATTGCAATCGGCATGCCCCTCATACAAGCTCTTTGCAGTTTATGTTTCGAAATATATACCCAGTGGGCACAAAAATTAGCTACGTCTTTACGACATCGTTACGACATCTTTACGACAAATTTACGATATTCTATGTCCATGCCGTTAATGTTTCTTTACAATATCGTAAATAAGTCGTATGATCTGACGATGTGTTTACGTTATCGCAAAGACACCTAAACGACATAGACATAGGATGTCGTAAAGATGTCTTAAAGATGTCGTAACGATGTCGTAAAGACGTAGCCAAATTTTGTGCCCACTAGGTATATATATATATATATCCTGGCAGGATCGCCATTTGGTTTGGTTTTGATTCCTCTAGAATCAAACTGAAGGGCCTATGTCAAAGCCACTGAACGCGTCCTCGGGTTGCGGATAGAGGGTCCCTGTACCAAGGTTTTCTGGTGAATATGGTTACAAAAATAAATAGGCAGTCGCGGACAATTGTCCAGGGGTGGTCCCGAAGGAATTAACCCCCAAGCGGAGGTGTGAAAACCGTGCCGAAAGCTGAATGGCACCTGGGTGAGGTGTCTAGAACGGTGACTCTGGGATACCGGGCGACCTCTCAGAGTACGCAGCCTTATCCTTGCATGCGGGGCTCTACAAGGATGGACGAACCCCTTTCCCTAGCTTCTCGTGGAAACATCAATGACAACACCAAACATAGTTGCAGTAAGTGCGGTTCAAAACAACAGAACGCGCAGGACTCCCGACAATGGGTCGGCCAACAATGCCGACCAATCTAGAGTTGGGGGAGCCAATGAAAATGGATTCAATGCGATGGATCGGCGGGATCTCGTTACCTTTGGATGGACGGAGCAACTGAATCACGAATTGCTAGAATGCTACAATGCGAGTGTGGCCCGTGAACGGGGTTACATGGCACGGCTACATGCTCTGTGGTGCGAGAAACACCCTGAGCTATCGCACTTTTCGCACCAACGTCTGCGAAACCATGCTGAATTACTCCGTATGTGAGCGGAACTCCTACTCTATCACAACTAGAACAACCCGGCAACAAAGAAAGAGAGGCGACACTAAGACCAACCGCGGGCAGGCATCCAATAGATGAACAGCGATGCTTTACAACCCGGAGAAACATCAACACCAAGGTTTCTCTCAAGCCTAAAGATCTGGCTGAAATGGATGACGAGCTTCATGGACATTTTTCCGGTGAATCCGACCTCTGGGCTATCAATTATTGTGTGTATAATGCAGCGAGAGCTTTGGCCGATGCGAACCGTAAAACAAAACCAACGGCTGATCATAAGACCAAAAGACGAATGCATCAACTTGCCGTAAAGATAGGCTGGGCAAGACAGCACGCGTCCCGCATTCAATGCGTGAATGACTACATCACCTCTGGCAGGAATTTTACCGCCAAGGTTCGAAAGTTCGCGCGCGAACTCCGGACCCGTTATCACACACTTAACAAGTCAAAGCTGCTGACCATCAGGCAGCAT